>NW_027598558.1:0-41315 GCF_964194155.1 Cetorhinus maximus
TGACCACAATTTGCCTCGTTTATTCCGATTTACGTCATGTTGATTCTGTGTGTTAAGAGTATAAGATAGACATTGTAAATTGCTTTACCTCTCCGATGCTGTATAATAAAGTTTATTTTGTTTGTTTAAAACTTGTGCCTTTATTCTCTTAAGTGAGTAAGTTTTTTTCTTAAGTTCATTTACGGGATGGGGGCAGCAATTATTGCCCATCCCTAATTGCCCCCCCACCCCCCTTGAGAATCGGGCGGTTTGCTGGGCCCCTTTCAGAATGGCCTCTTCTGCACTGTGTGATTCCGTAAAGCCTCCAGACGACCCTCCTACCCCAAACCTCCATGTACCACCTGCCCTCATCCCCCTCCTCCCCCGTCGTGTGGCAGAGTCCATAAGACCATAAGACCTAGGAGCAGAAATTAGGCCATTCGGCCCATCGAGTCTGCTCCGCCATTCAATCACGGCTGATAAGTTTCTCAACCCCCATTCTCCCGCCTTCTCCCCGTCACCTTTGATCCCCCTTACCCGATCAAGAACCTATCTATCTCGGTCTTGCGTACACTCAATGACCCGGCCTCCACAGCCTTCTGTGGCAATGAATTCCAGTCCGCAGACCGTGCGCTGGACTGATCAGCCACCTCAGAACCCCATCGAGCCGGAGCGGAAGCAGGAGAGACACTCGGTCCCAAGGGGCTGCCCAAGCGAGTGGCCCATGCCTGGGCTGGACTCCGGTAATAGGAACAGCTGCAGAGAAACGTTGGGGAGGGAAAGGAGAAACCCGGCAGGCTTAACAGCACCTGCGGAGAGAAAGGCAAGAGTTAATGCCTCGAGTTCCGCATGATTGTACTTCAGCTCCGAAGGAGGGTCACACTGGACTCGAAACGTTAGCGCTGCCTTTATCTCCCCGCAGATGCTGTTAGGCCTGCAGAGTTTTGTTTTTTTCCCTTAGCCGTTTCAGGTTTCCAGCATCCGCAGTATTTTGCTCTCCTCCAGTACAGAAATGTCGGGCTGAGGGGGGCAGGATAGGCCACACGGCCCTTCCAGCCTTCCATTCGGTCAGATATTTCGTGCAGGCGTCCCAGTGAGGTCCTGTTAAAATCGAAATGCAGGCAAGTTGTCCCTTACGCACCCTATGGCTGTGACCTCCCCCCCGATAGAACCCGGGTGGAGGCAGCGGAGAGAAGGAGGAGGGGGAGAGGGGGGGCATTGTTGGGGCCTGAGCATGACCCTGGGTCTCTGGATTTATTAGCCCACGCACCCGCGTAGATGAAAGGGCGTGAACAGGCGAATAATCCAGAGACCCAGGGTCATGCTCTGGGGACCCCTGGTTCAAACCCCACTCCCGCCGATGGTGAAATTGGGACCCGTTTTTTTTTTAAATAGAAAGATCTGGAATTAAAGTCCACGGTTACAACCCTTCCTTAATCCCGTGACAGGATGAAATCATAAAAGTGAGCAGGTAGCCTGGGTCATTCTGAGATGGTTGTTTGTGGGATCTTGCTCTGCAGAAACTGGACCTTGCACAATTCCGACATTGCGAAAAAAAAGCGACTAAGCTTGAGAAGGTGCTTCGTTGCCAGTGAAGGTGGTAGGTGGGGGGGGTGGGGTGGGGTGGTGAGGGCATTGGAGCTGTGTTAAGGCGGATTGGCGCTAGAGCAATGCAACTCCATCATGTCCTTGGTCACGCTGCGCCTCTTGTGTTCACTGCGCATGCGCAGAGCTTCCCCTCCCCCCCCCCCCACCTCTGACGCCGAAGGAGCGGCGCGCCTGCGCGGCATTTGGCTCCGCCCCCTTCCTCCTCCTCCGCGCTGTCCGGCGAGCGGACTGCGCTGCGCGCACCAGCCCCCCCCCACCCCCCGGACACAGCTACGTCACCGGAGTCCCCAGCCTTAGCCCCACCCCACCCGACTCACCGCCTCCCGAAAGCTTGCGCTGCCCCTCAGGGGCCCTCGAGCGCGCTGCCATTGGTTAGAGGAGCCACCCCGCCCTCTGCTCGCGCTCCGTCCTCCAGCCTCCCTAATGGTCCAGGAGCACGTCAGTCCACCGACGTCACAACAGAACGGTACGCGGGTATAGGGCGGCGCCGCTATTGGTTGGTGGACCAACCTCGTCCCCACCCACCCGCCGGCCTCTGGGACGCCCCGATAGCCGCACAAGTCCCGCCCCACCCCGCTCGCCCTCCCCATTGGTCGGAGCGTACGTCACTCAGAATTTCTGCCCCGCCCCCTTCCCCACGGAGGTCACGTGCTCCGCTCTGCGCAGCGCCGCATCTAATCCGCCCGGCTCCGACTCTCAGGTGTTCGTCTTTTATTCGATTCTCTCCCTCTCTCCCCTTCCCTCTGCCATCCGAGCTCCCTCTCTGGGTTTTGGGGGAATGAAACTCACTTGCCGACGGCCGTTCGGCCCCCTCAGCGGAGGCCTTTCCCCTCAGGAATGCAGCGCGCAGGCGCGGTGCCGTCACACACACCCCCTCCCTCCTCGCGCTGGAGCCGACTGACGGAGCATGCGCAGAGCGCCCGGCAGGCAGATCTGCATATTTAAAGGGACACCGTCACTTGTGATTTAAAGGGGCAGTGACACCCCTGAGAGAGAGAGAGAGACAGAGGGAAGGTCGAGCAGGTTCCGGAGCGACGTTCAAGGTGAAGCTGGTGCGACCGAATTCCCCCCCCCCCCCCCCCCTGCAGCTTTTTGACAGTTATCGCCAACGTTGAACGTGTTTCACGGAGAGAGAGGGAGAGAGAAGGTTCCAGATCCGACGCCTCCGCCCGTCCGACCTGCGCCGTCCGTCGGGGCCTGAAGACCGTGGGGCGACATGGAAGGGGGGGCGGCGGCGCCCCCGGCGCGGACAAACCGAACGCCTGCCCCGCCTGCGGACGCGGGTTCAGACGGCCCGTCCGACCTCGAGAGGCACCGGTGCCGGCCGGGCCGGGAGAGGCCGTGCGAGTGCGGGGACGGCGGGAGGGGGTTCGGCCACCCCTCCGAGCTGGAGACCCACCGGCGCGCCCACACCGGGGAGCAGCCCTTCCCCTGCCCGGCCTGCGGGGAAGGGCTTCACCCAGTCCTCCCACCTGCTGACCCACCGACGCCTCCGCGAGTGACCGCGCTGCTCGGGCGGCTTTTTAATCCGCTGTCCGGATTCAGGACCGGAGCTCGCGATCGATGACGCTGGGGGGGGGAAAATGACCGGATTGCTGCCAACCCCGCAAGCAACTGGGCTGCAGCTGGCAAGACTGTGCATTGGCGTAGCGTCTTTCCCGACCTCAGGCCCTTCCCCCCCCCCCCCCCCCCCCCCCAACAACCAGCGCCGTGCTCGTGACCGGAGGTGATCCGTTTTCGGTGAGATTTGGGCTGAGTGACCCTGAGCAGAACCCAAACTGGGGCATCAGTGAGCAGGTTATTGCTAAGCAAGTGCCTCTTGATAGCTCCATTGATGACCCCTTCCATTATTTTACTGATGATTGAGAGTAGACCGATGGGGCGGTAAATTGGCCGGGTTGGATTTGTCCTGCTTCTCGTGTACAGGACATACTGGGCGATTCTCCACACAGCCCGATAGATCCTCCAGTACTGGCCTTCGGACAGGGCTGCAGTCGTAGAAAAGTAGGAGAGTGGATGACAGCGGAATCAAAAGGCCAGAATCGAGTGGAGTCAAGGTACAGACGAATGTTGAAAAGCAGAATTGAAGGTGCTCTCTCTGAACGCGCACACAGCATTTTCGGAAGGAGTGCGATAAGGGCCCCGCACAGGAGGTTAGTAAACACGGTTCGAGCGCATGGGATTGGGGGGGTGATATACCGACATGGGATTGAGGATTGGTTAAGAGACAGAAAACAGAGAGTAGGAATACAAAAACAGAAATACCTGGAAAAACTCAGCAGGTCTGGCAGCATCGGCGGAGAAGAACAAAGTTGATGTTTCGAGTCCTCATGACCCTTCAACAGAACTAAGTAGAAATAGGAGAGGGGTGAAATATAAGCTGGTTTAAGGGGGTTGGTGGGGGAGAGAAGTGGGGAGGGGGAGGGGGTTGTGGGGACAAGCAAGCAGTGATAGGAGGAGATAACCAAAAGATGTCACAGACAAAAGAACAAAGAGGTGTTGAAGGTGGTGATATTATCTAAAAGAATGTGCTAATTAAGAATGGATGGCAGCACACTCAAGATACAGCTCTAGTGGGGGTGGGGTGAAATAAGACTAAAAGGGCATAAAAGGTATAGATTTAAAAATAATGGAAATAGGTGGGAAAAGAAAAATCTATATAAATTATTGGAAAAAACAAAAGGGAGGGGGAAGAAACGGAAAGGGGTTGGGGATGGACGAGGGAGTTCAAGATCTAAAGTTGTTGAACTCAATATTCAGTCCGGAAGGCTGTAAAGTGCCTAGTCGGAAGATGAGGTGCTGTTCCTCCAGTTTGTGTTGAGCTTCACTGGAACAATGCAGCAAGCCAAGGACGGACATGTGGGCATGAGAGCAGGGTGGAGTGTTAAAATGGTAAGCGACAGGGAGGTCTGGGTCATTCTTGCGGACAGACCGCAGGTGTTCCGCAAAGCGGGTCACCCAGTCTGCGTTTGGTCTCTCCAATGTAGAGGAAGCCGCATTGGGAGCAGAGAATGCAGTAGACTAAGTTGGGGGAAATGCAAGTGAAATGCTGCTTCACTTGAAAGGAGTGTTTGGGACCTTGGACGGTGAGGAGAGAGGAAGTGAAGGGGCAGGTGTTGCATATTTTGCCTATGTATGGGGAGGTGCCGTAGGTGGGGTTTGAGGAGTAGGGGGTGATGGAGGAGTGGACCAGGGTGTCCCGGAGGGAACGATCCCTACGAGAGTAGGAATAAATGGGTCACAATCAGGGTAGCAGGCGGGGACTCGTGGGGTACCACAGGGATCAGCGCTGGGGCCCCAGCTGTTCACCATCCATATCAATGACTTGGGTGCGGGGACCAAATGTAATATTTACCGATGACACTGAATGAGGTGGGACTGTAAGCTGTGAGGAGGATACAAAGAGGATTCAAGGAGACTTGGACAGGCCGAATGAGGGGGCAGGAGCGCGGCAGACAGAATATCACGTGGAAATGATCCACTTTAGTCGGAAGAACAAAAACACAGAACGTTTGCTAAGCGGTGAGAGGGTCGGGAAGCGCTGATGTCCAGAGGGACCTGGGTGTCCTGGTTCACGAGTCACTGGAAGCTAAGCTGCAGTGAGCAGTTAGGAAGGCAGACGGTATGTTGGCCTTCATTGCCGGAGAGGACTTGAGCACAGGAGCAAGGATGCCTTACTGCAGCTGCACAGGGCCTTGGTGAGACCACACCCGGAGTATCGTGTGCAGTTTTGGTCTCCTGACCTAAGAGAGGACATACTTGCCGGGGAGGGAGCGCAGCGAAGACTCACCAGACCGATTCCTGGGATGGCGAGATTGTCGTATGAGGAGACTGGGGCCTGTACTCTCCAGAGTTTAGAAGAATGAGAGGTGATCTGATTGAAACATTCCAGATCTTTACAGGCCTGGACAGGGTAGATGCAGGAAGGATGTTTCCCCCTGACTGGTGGGGGGCGGGTTTCAAGAACCAGGGGACACAGTCTCGGGATAAGGGGTCAGCCCGTTTAGGAGGGAGACGAGGAGTTATTCCTTCACTTTGAGTGGGGTGAATTTCCAGTATTCTCTACCCCAGAGTATCAGCATTGAGGGAGCGCCGCATTGTCGGAGGGTCAGCGCTGAGGGAGAGCCGCACTGTCGGAGGGTCAGTACTGAGGGAGAGCCGCACTGTCGGAGGTTCAGTGCTGAGGGAGCGCTGCACTGTCGGAGGGTCAGTGCTGAGGGTGAGCCGCACTGTCGGAGGGTCAGTGCTGAGGGAGAGCCGCACTGTCGGAGGGTCAGTACTGAGGGAGAGCTGCACTGTCGGAGGGTCAGTACTGACGGAGAGCTGCATTGTCGGAGGGTCAGTGCCGAGGGAGCGCTGCACTGTCGGAGGGGCAGTACTGAGGGAGAGCTGCACTGTCGGAGGGTCAGTACTGACGGAGAGCTGCATTGTCGGAGGGTCAGTGCTGAGGGAGCGCCGCACTGTTGGAAGGTAAGTACTGAGGGAGTGCCGCATTGTCAGAGGGTCAGTACTTAGGGAGCGCTGCAGTGTCGGAGGGTCATTACTGAGGGAGAGCCGCACTGTCGGAGGGTCAGTGCTGAGGGAGTGCCTCACTGTCGGATGGTCAGTACTGAGGGAGTGCCGCACTGTCGGAGGGTCAGTGCTGAGGGTGAGCCGCACTGTCGGAGGGTCAGTACTGAGGGTTAACCGCACTGTGGGAGGGTCAGTACTGAGGGAGAGCCGCACTGTGGGAGGGTCAGTACCGAGGGAGCGCCGCACTGTCGGAGGGTCAGTACTGAGGAGCGCCGCACTATCGGACGGTCAGTACTGAGGGAGCGCCGCACTGTCGGAGGGTCAGTACCGAGGGAGCGCCGCACTGTCGGAGGGTCAGTGCCGAGGGAGCGCCGCACTGTTGGAGGGTCAGTACTTAGCGCCGCAGTGTCAGAGGGTCAGTGCTGAGGGAGAGCCGCACTGTCGGAGGGTCGGTGCTGAGGGAGTGCCGCACTGTCGGAGGGTCAGTGCTGAGGGAGAGCAGCACTGTCGGAGGGTCAGTGCTGAGGGAGAGCCGCACTGTCGGAGGGTCGGTGCTGAGGGAGCGCCGCACTGTCGGAGGGTCGGTGCTGTGGGAGCGCCGCACTGTCGGAGGGTCAGTGCTGAGGGAGAGCCGCACTGTCGGAGGGTCAGTGCTGAGGGAGAGCCGCGCTGTATGAGGGTCAGTACTGAGGGAGAGCCGCACTGTCGGAGGGTCAGTGCTGAGGGAGAGCCGCACTGTCGGAGGGTCAGTGCTGAGGGAGCCCCGCACTTTTGGAGGGTCAGTACTGAGGGAGCGCTGCACTGTCGGAGGGTCAGTGCTGAGGGAGCCCCGCACTTTTGGAGGGTCAGTACTGAGGGAGAGCCACACTGTCGGAGGGTCAGCAGTGTGCTGTGACCATGGATCCTATCTCCGAATTACTTATGGACAGATTGTACTTTTAAGTAAAATGTGTTTTTTTAAAAAGGACATAACAAGCGAAAGGTGGCTGAGATTGTAATGTATTCACTTGCTGGAAAATTCCTCCATTGATTACTTGACCAACCAGTTCAGAGAGATCGGAATGTCGCACCTAAAATGTCCTACTTCAGACAGAGGCACGTCAAAGGAAAAGATACAACGCGGACTGAACTGTAACCTCCTGTGGTTGCGGAGATAATGGGAGAATGGGATTACCACCTCAACCGAAACCACGTCCCAGACTGCGAACGTGAACCGAGTTGTGAAAATAAAAACATATCCGGCCGAAAGACACGTTTATTTTCTTTTTCCCTTCCAGGAATACACAAGTCGAGGGGTTGGAACAAAGGCCGATTGCGAGCCGGGTTCTGTGGCACCGGTCTGGTGTTCTGTCCTGTTTGTGTGTGTGTGTGTGTGTACGCTGTGAAGGTCACAGCTGGAGAAAACCAACTGGTCATCCCCCTGTACTTACAGGTAAAAATCTCTCTCTCTCTCACACACATTGCTGGGAACAATTCACAAGTCAACCAAGAATCTCCAACCCAACTGCTGAACTGCCCAGAGCCAGCACTACCGGAATCGCCCAACTAAACGCCTGCAACATTTCACCATCGACCGCTCACAGACAAGCCAAAGGACTGATTTATTACATCCTTTTAACAACTATTTTTTGGTCTCAGTTTCTCATTGCTGATCTGTGTGTATGTGCTGCATTTTTTATTCCGTTTCATTGCGTGTATTAATGAATAAACTCACTCATTCTTTGACTCAAGACTGCCTGATTCAATCGGCTCCTGTTAAAACATTTAATACAATTTGGACTGGGAGAAGGTATCCACCAGGGAAGGGGTCCTTTATAAATTAACCGTGTTGTGGCCAAACAAGGAGGGGATTGATTAAAGAAAGGGAGGCCAGTTCATCCCTACCTGCCCGGGAGCATAACAATTTGGGGTACCTCGTCCAGGAATGTAACAAACCCGGGGGAACCTTACCTGGGGACTGGTCGTAACAAGTGAGGTAGCGCCGCACTGTCGGAGGGTCAGTGCTGAGGGAGCGCCGCACTGTCGGAGGGTCAGTGCTGAGGGAGAGCCGCACTGTCGGAGGGTCAGTGCTGAGGGAGAGCCGCACTGTCGGAGGGTCAGTGCTGAGGGAGAGCCGCACTGTCGGAGGGTCAGTGCTGAGGGAGCGCCGCACTGTCGGAGGGTCAGTGCTGAAGGAGAGCCGCACTGTCGGAGGGTCAGTACTGAGGGAGCACCACACTGTCGGAGGGTCAGTACTGAGGGAGAGCCGCACTGTCGGAGGCAAATCTTCCAGGATGAGACATTTAACTGTGGACTTGTCCCCCCGACTCCGGCCATTTTGCCGCTGTTTACACAATAAATGGGAATATACTAAGAGGGGTAGATGAAGTGAGAGATCTTGGCGTCAAGTGCACAGGTCCCTGAAGGCAGCAGTTCAAGTAGACAAGGTTGTAAAGAAGGCATATGGAATGCTCTCCTTCATTGGCAGAGGTATAGAATATAAAAGCAAGGATATAATGTTGGAATTGTATAAAACACTGGTGAGGCCACAACTGGAGTACTGTGTGCCGTTCTGGTCTCCACATTACAGGAAGGACGTAATAGCTCTGGAGAGAGTGCAGAGGAGGTTTACAAGAATGTTGCCAGGGTTAGAAAAGTGTAGCTACGTGGAGAGATTGGATAGGGTTGGGGTTATTTTCCTTTAGAAGAAAGAAGGCTGAGAGGTGATTTGATTGAGGTGTACAAAATGATGAGGGGAATGGATAGAGCGGACAGGATAAAATTGCTTCCCTTGGTGGAGAATTCTAGAACCAGGGGACATAGATTCAAGATAAGTGGCAGAAGGTGTAGGGAGGGGACATGAGGAAGAACTTTTTTACGCAGAGGGTAGTGGGTGTCTGGAATTCGCTGGCCAGGTTGGTGGTAGAGGCAGAAACTTTAAACTCTTTTAAAAAGCACCTGGATTTGTACCTAAAGTGTTGTAAGTTGCAGGGCCGGGTGCAGGGAGGTAGGATTAGGAAGGGCACCTGGGCGTCCTCGGGCTGGCATGCACAAGATGGGCCGAATGGCCTCCTTCTGTGCTGTAACTTTTCTATGGTCTCAGGTGAATGGACTAAAGAGGGAAGGAAATCTGCCGCCCACAGCCATGTGCTTGACTCTTAACGACCCCTCTGAAACGAGGGCAAGTCGGGACGGGCAATCACGCGCGGGCCTAGCCAGCGACGACCACGTCCCATCCCATGAACGATTGGATTCTTTGAAAGGTTCGCTCGTTCGGAGAGGCAGTGCCGAGACGATGGGCTGAATGGCCTCCTTGCACCGCAGCCACTCACCCTGCGCTCCAGCGGCGTTAAATATGGCAGGGGTGGAGGTTCTCGCCGGGGTCCTGAGGTCAGTGTTCAATCCCCTCCACACGCACGGTTGAACTCGTGAGCCGTGGTCAGTGGAACTCTTTGTGGGATCCTGCTGTGCACAAAATGGCCATGAGGCCACGCTGTCTATCAGGCAAGAGTGGCTACGCTTTGGAAAGCCCTTCATGGGCCCTGAAGTGGGTAGGGGTGGGGGTGAGGCCTTGGGATTTCCTGGGGGCTGTGACAGGCGCCAGGGCAATGCAGGTCAGTGATGTCCTTTCTCAGTGCCCACTGCGCATGCTCAAGAGCTCCCTCGGTCAGCCACGCCGGCGAGTGCGCCTGCGCGAGCTCGCTCCGCCCCTCCACTTGAGCAAGTGAGGCGGCCGCGCGTGCGCAGCCACCTTTACCCGGGTGGCGGTTACTAACACGTGACCCGAGCCCATTTCCCCCCTCCTCCCCCGCCCAAGCCTTCCCCTCCACGCTCCGTCCCTCCCCCAGGCCTCACGCGCCCGCTGCCCGTTATTCGGACCAGGCACCCCACCCCCTAGCCCCGTCCTCTCCCGTCTCGCCTATTGGTTCGAGTGCGCGTCCCTTGCCCGCCTCTGTGCGGACGTCACAATGGGTGGGTGGTAGGTGGGGGGGAGGTCCCCACGTGGGGCGCCTACCGCTGATTGGAGGAGCCAAGCCGCTCACCCCGCCCACCGCTCAACTGCCGGCGGTCCTCCAGCCCCGCCCTCCGCTCCCTCTCTCGCTGATTGGTCAGAGATCACGTCAGTCACGCCATCCCCCCCCTGCCTCTAACCACCGGGATCACGTGCTCGGCCCGGCCCTGCGTTCGTCCGGTTCCGACTCTGCCGGGTTTGTCTTTCATTTTTAGCCTCTCCCCTCCCCTATTCCGAGCTCGCACTCTCTCGGTTTTCGCGGGGCAAAACTCAGTCTCCCCGACGGCCTTTCGGGCCTCAGCGCCGCCTCCTACCCCTCTCCCTGCGGAAGCCAACGCGCAGGCGCAAACGCCTTCCCTCGGCTTGGCTCCGAGGGGACTGAGCATGCGCAGCGGGCGGGTTTGAGCCGACTGGGCATGCGCGGCGGCCTCCAGCAGGCGATCTGCCTATTTAAAGGGCCATTGCCCCTGTCTTCCAATTGTGATTTAAAGGGACAGTGACACCCTGAGAGAGAGAGAGAGGGAAGATTAAACAGGTTTGCGAGCAACGTTCAAGGTGAAGTTAACTAACTGTCTGCTCTGAATTCCCGTCCTGCAGTTTTTTATGGTTATCGTCGAACGTGTTTTCACGGAGAGAGGGAGAGAAGGTTCCGGATTCAACGCCGCCTCCGCCCGTCCGACCCCCTCCGCCCGTCGGGGCCTGAAGACCGTCGGCGACATGGAAGGTGGGGGCGGCGCCCCCGGCGCGGACAAACCGAACGCCTGCCCCGCCTGCGGACGCGGGTTCAGGCGCCCCTCCGACCTCAAGAGGCACCGGTGCGGGCGGGGCCGGGAGAGGCCGTGCAAGTGCGGGGACTGCGGGAGGGGGTTCGGCTACCCCTCCGAGCTGGAGACCCACCGGCGCGTCCACACCGGGGAGCGGCCCTTCGCCTGCCCGGCTTGCGGGAGGGGGTTCGCCCGCGCCTCCGACCTGCTGACCCACCGGCGGGTCCACACGGGGGAGAGGCCCTTCCCCTGCTCCGAGTGCGGGAAGGGGTTCACCCAGTCCTCCGACCTCCTGACGCACCGGCGGGTCCACACGGGGGAGAGGCCCTTCACCTGCCCCGAGTGCGGGCAGGGATTCAACCAGTCGTCCGACCTGCGGGTGCACCGCCGGGTCCACACCGGGGAGAGGCCCTTCGCCTGCTCGGCGTGCGGGAAGCGCTTCACCCGCTCGTCCAACCTCCTGACCCACCAGCGGGTCCACACCGGGGAGAGGCCCTTCGCCTGCGCCGCCTGCGGCAAGGAGTTCGCCCGCTCCTCCCACCTGCTGACCCACCAGCGGGTCCACACCGGGGAGCGGCCCTTCACCTGCACCGCCTGCGGGAGGGGCTTCACCCAGTCCTCCTACCTCCTGATCCACCAGCGGGTCCACACCGGCGAGAGGCCCTTCATCTGCTCCGAGTGCGGCAAGGGGTTCATCCGGTCGTCCGACCTGCTGACCCACCAGCGGGTCCACACCGGGGAGCGGCCCTTCACCTGCTCCGCCTGCGGGAGGGGCTTCACCCAGTCGTCCTACCTCCTGAAGCACCAGCGGGTCCACACGGGGGAGAGGCCCTTCCCCTGCCCCGAGTGCGGCAAGCGGTTCACCCAGTCCTCCCACCTGCTGAAACACCGGCGGGTCCACACGGGCGAGAGGCCCTTCGCCTGCCCCGCCTGCGGCAAGCTGTTCACCCGCTCCTCCAACCTGCTGAGACACCAGCGCGTCCACACCGGCGAGCGGCCCTTCGCCTGCCCGGCCTGCGGGCAGGGCTTCACCCGCTCCTCCAACCTGCTGAGGCACCAGCGGGTCCACACCGGCGAGCGGCCCTTCGCCTGCCCCGAGTGCGGGAAGGGCTTCACCCAGTCCTCCCACCTGCTGACCCACCGGCGGGTCCACACGTGACCGCACCCCCTGCTCCGGCGACGCCGGACTTGCACGATATCGTCACGGGGAGACTTGCTGGCGCTGTCCAGGGGATGGGCAAACGACAGTGGACCGGGGCAGCAGAAGCGAGAGGCCAGCTTCGGACGGAGTCAAAAAACGGACCAGGGTTTAAAAGGCGGAATTATAGGCGCTCCATCCGATTGCACAAATCGTTCGCACGAAGGTAAACGAATCGAAGGAAACAATAAATATCTGAAAGGGAAATCACCTCTGACAAAGCGGCTGGTGTCTTTTTTGAGGACGTCCCTGGCAGGATAGATAAGGGGGAACCGGTGGATGTGGTGCACTTGGATTTTCGGAAGGAGCTCGATAAGGTCCCGCACAGGAGGTGAGCAAAGAAACGAGCTCGTGGGATTGCAGCGGGGGTGATGTACCGGCATGGATCCAGGATCGGTTAAGAGTCAGAAACAGAGAGTAGGAATAAATGAGTCACGATCGGGGTAGCAGACGGTGACTCATGGGGTACCGCAGGGATCAGCGCTGGGGTCCCAGCTGTTCACCGTCCATATCAATGACTTGGGTGCGGGGACCAAATGTAATATTTGCCGATGACACTGAACCAGGTGGGAGTGTAAGCTGTGCGGAGGATACAAAGAGGATTCAAGGAGACTTGGACAGGCCAGGTGAGGGGGCAGGAGCGCGGCAGACAGAATATCACGTGGAAATAATTATCCACTTTAGTCGGAAGAACATGAAACACAGAACATTTCCTAAACGGCGAGAGGGTCGGGAAGCGCTGATGTCCCGAGGGACCTGGGTGTCCCTTGTCCGTGAGTCACTGTCCCGAGCAGTCAGGAAGGCAGACGGTATGTTGGCCTTTCTCGTGAGGGGGATTTGAGTACAGGAATAAAGATGCCTTGTTGCAATTTATAGAGCCTTGGTGAGACTGCACCTGGAGTATTGTGTACAGTTGTGGTCTTGAACCGCTGCAGTCCCCTGTGGTGTAGGTACACCCACAGCGCTGTTAGGGAGGGAGTTCCAGGATTTTGTCCCTGTGGTGTAGGTACACCCACAGCGCTGTTAGGGAGGGAGTTCCAGGATTTTGTCCCCTGTGGTGTAGGTACACCCACAGCGCTGTTAGGGAGGGAGCTCCAGGATTTTGTCCCTGTGGTGTAGGTACACACACAGCGCTGTTAGTGGGGGAGTTCCAAGATTTTGCCCCCTGTGGTGTAGGTACACCCACAGCACTGTTAGGGAGGGAGTTCCAGGATTTAGACCCAGCCACAGTGAAGGAACGGCCGATATATTTCCAAGTCGGGATGGTGAGGGGCTCGGAGGGGGTAACTTCCAGGTGGTGGGTGTTCCCCATGTGTCTGCTGCCCTTGTCCTTCTAGGTTGTAGAGGTCGTGGGTTTGGAAGGTGCTGTCGAAGGAGCCTTGGTGAGTTGCTGCAGTGCATCTTGTAGATGGTACACACGCTGCTGCTACTGTGCGTCGGTGGGTGGAGGGAGTGAATGTTTGTGGATGGGGTGCCGATCGAGCGGGTGGGGGGCTGCTTTGTCCCGGACGGTGTCGAGCTTCTCGAGTGTTGTGGGAGCCGCACTCATCCAGGCAAAGTGGGGAGTGTCCCCATCACACTCCTGACTTGTGCCTTGTAGATGGTGGACAGGCTTTGGGGAGTCAGGAGGTGAGTTACTCTCCGCAGGATTCCCAGCCTCTGACCTGCTCTTGTAGCCACAGTATTTATATGGCTGGGTCCAGTTCAGTTTCTGGTCAATGGTAACCCCCAGGATGTTGATAGTGGGGGAGGATTCAGTGATGGTAATGCCGTTGAACATCATTTAAATAATATGCTGCTTTTCTGCTGAATTGGACCAAGTTCCCATATTATACTCGATCTGCTCGTCTTTGGCTGAACCTATCTACGTTGCTTTGCAGATTCCTTACGTCCTCTTCACAACTTGCTCTCCTTACCTATCTTTGCGTTGGCAGCAAATTTAATAACCATACCATCGGTCCCTTTGTCCAACTCATTGATAACAGATTGTAAATAGTTGAGGCCCTAGCGCCGATCCCTGTGGCACTCCAGTCGTTACAGCTCACCATCCCGAAAAATGACCCATTTGTGCCTACTCTCTGCTTCCTGTTAGCTAACCCATCCTCCCATCCACGCCAATATTCTGACGCGGCCCCTGACCAAACGCCTTTCGGAAATCCAGGTGCGCCACGTCTACGGGTTCCCCTTTATCCGCGTTGCTTGCCGCTTCCTCAAATCAATTAGTTAAACGCGATTTTCCCCCTTCGCTCAACACCACGTTGGCTCTGCCCAATTGCATTAAGATTTTCCCGGTGCCTCCTTTTAGGATTAGATTCCAGCCTTCTCTCGATGACAGGCGCTCGGCTAACTGGCCTGGAGTTCCCTGCTCTCTTGTCCCCCTCCTTTCTTTGGAAAGGGGAGTCATACTCGCTATTTTACAGTCTGACGGGAGCTCTCCAGAGTAGACTCTTGGACGTGTTGCACCCTATCTACGCCCCCCATAATCTTATACACCTCTTATCAGGTCCCCTCTCAACCTCCGCTGCTCCAAGGGAAACAACCCCAGCCGATCCAATCTTTTCCTCATAGCTCCGACCCCTCCAGCCCTGGTGAATCCCCTCTGCACCCTTCCACCAGTGCAGTCGCGTCCTTCCTAATCACGTGGTGGCCACAAGTGCAACGCAGGACTCCAGCTGCGGCCTAACCGGCGTTTTACACGGTTCCAGCCTCACCTCCTTCCCGCCTCAATGGCTACCCTGATGGCCTCATTCCACACCGTGAATCACGCAAGCTCTGTGAAGAGGGGCCCAAGGGTCGCCGCTCTCGGCCCTGAAAGGTGCCCTGTCTACCTCAGATTACCCTGGAAGGGTAAGGGAGCTCAAAGTAACTGGAGCAACGGGCGAGGCTAGCTAGAAATATCGAAACAGTGAGTACGGGGTTTCTGCACCTGTCCCACGCTGCCGCTATGCAATAGCAGCGCGAGTGTGGCATTCGCCACTTAACAGGATGCTGCCGTCAAGCCAAATGGACGTCCTTGCCTGTCACGCAAACAAGTAAATGTGGTGTATGAATTTCAGTGCCAGCGGGGTGCTGGGTGTGTAGGCCCAAAGACTGGCAGACCGTATCAGACCGCATGTTCCAGCCAGCTGTTCGCGGGGTACAGACCCGTACCCAACCCAGCCCCCCCGTGCTTGCGAAACGCAAAACGCAGTGCCCGACGTCGGACGCGATCCCGCGATCGGACGACATTTGCTAAATAATCCTCGGTGCGCTAAGAGTGACGCTGACAATCAGCCGTGCCCCGCGGTGTGGTGCATTTGCCTGGTACCAGAAGCTACACACACGGGGCGCCCCTGTTCTTTGCAGACCAGAAAGAACATGTACACGCACATTGCGCCTGTTTCAGCTCAACAAAATAAGCGACAGCCATTCGCCGACTCATTCCTCCGGGCAACGTCTTGACCCATCCAGGGTAGAGCTGCCCGTGTTTAGATTTCAAACAATGCTTGGCAGTTAACTGTCGGCCGCTATCCCCAGTGCATTCTCCGCGACAACGCCTCCACCAATCAGAGCCCGCTTCCCAACCCATCAGCGCTCTCTTCGCATGCGGTGTAAATTGTTGTTTTCCCCTTATGTTGGTATTCTTGCCAAGTGTCCCGGTGAGCGCGTTGACATGTCCCTTATTTCAGCAATATCTCCCTCCTTTTCACCTCTTGGATTACAAGTATTTCTGGGATGTTATTTGTGTCTTTTGCAGTGAAGACGGACACAAAATGTCTGTTCGATGTTTCCGCCATTTCCTTATTCCCCAGACTCTCTCTCTCTCTCTCTCTAGATGACCCACACTCACTTTACTTACTCTTCACCTTTTTGAATACCGGTAGAAACCCTTACTCTCTTCTTCGATATTTCTAGCTAGCTTTCTCTCGAACTGGTCATTTCTCCCTCCTTCTTAATTTTTTTGTCATTCTTTGCCGCTTTCTAAATTAAAATAAACGGGGAAATGTTTCTTTAAGCGACCCCCAGTGGAAGGAGCAATAGTTTTGCCCATCACCCTTGTCAAATTTAACGTGAACCCTCCAGTGAGCAGTAGGGCTCCGATCAGAAGAGCTAGGAAGCCGGGCTGGCGCTGAGTGATTAGATGCTGGGGACGCCCGCCTTGGGAATCCAGTGTGGACGCAGTCTCGGGAGAAGAGATTGAACAGCCGGGTGGCGAGTCGTAGCAGGGGCATTCTGCGCCCGAGTCCTGCTGCCTGGCAGCCATTTGCAGACCAAAGAAGAAGCAGGAAGGTGAACAGGAGTGGCTTTTGAGCGAAGCCAGGGGCTAGATCCTTAAAAGAGAAGAGCTTGAAATCCCTGGTGGGGGAAGACAAGACGACGAAGAGTTTTTAATGACTCGTCGATGTCTGGGGTGGGCCGTTGAGAAATTTGTGGAATCCGTTTGAGTTAACGTGCACTTTGTGGTGTGTTCGACCACGGTTTGCCTGCTAATTCATGTTTACCCTCACGTTAATTCTGGATGTTGGAGCATAAGATGGGTAGCGTCGACTGTTTGCGTTGCTGGCTTTTGTTCAGTAAAATATCTTCCGCCTGAAACCGTGGAACCTCGTGGCTTTTTTCGCTTAGTTTATTCGGGTGGGGGGATATCCCGAGATTATTCCCCGACCTTTAATTTCCTCCCCAGCTTCCGAAATCTTTGACTGCAGGACCCCGGCTCTTATCCTTCCCGCGGCGTTGGTTCTCATGGTGTTCGAGTGTTCGACATTTCTCTTCCCCCTCTCAGGACGGTCTTCACCCCGATCTATCTCCCCCCCCCCCACCCCCCACCCCACCTCCGACCACCCCCACCCCTCTCGGGGATGTCCTACATCAGGGACAGAACACACCGTGTGCGAGCCCCGTCGGCCAGTTGAAGGATTGCTCTGACTATCGAAACCCCTACGACCACCGCATTGTTACACTCCCCCCACCCCACCGTGCCGTGGACGTGCTCTCGAAGGCCCTCGCCCTCAGCGGCACTGAAAGGCCACTTTGAAAGCGCCACGTTTCCCCCCTTCCCCTTCCTGCCCCGCACGGAGGGTCCCGCCGCTTGCCCCTGCCTGCCTGCCTCTTCCTACCCCGACCTCCCCGTTTCCTATTCCTGCAGCCCCTCCTTCCCTGCGGGGCAGAGGGACGGGACTGCGGTTCTGCCTCCAGGAGCTGGACTCCCGGCCCCGCAGTGATTCGGCCCCCATCACCTCGCCCCGAGTCCGAGCAGCTGGAGTCGTTCGCCGCGGCCCCGGGGTCACGGGGAACGACCTGGAGTCCCCGCATGGCAAAGGATTTGCAGGAATTAGGGGAATCGTCGTCGTCCTTAAAGATTTACCGATTCACACTCAACATATTATTCGTTAGATTAAAAACAGGAGGAACTCAGCTGACCCGGCAGCATCTGCGGAGAGAGAAAAAAAACAGAGTTAATGTTTCAAGTCCAACGTGACTCTCGTTCGAAACTGTCGGGAGGGAGGAATGCGATGGGTTTTATACTGTTGGGAAAGGGGGGGAGGGGCAGGTGGAGCAAAAGAGAAGGTCAGGGATGGGTTAAGAGAGCAGAGGAGATTAAGTGACGAAGATGCCACGGAACAATAGGCAAAGCATTGGTCCAAGTGGGTGTTAATAGCGGAAGAAAGGTCAGTGCTATTGTCCGAACGTAATACGAACGTACAGAGTAGGAGCGGGAGTAGACCACTCTGCTCCGCCATTCAATAAGATCGTGGCTGATTTAATTTTAACCTCAACTTCACACTCCTGCCTATGCCCAGTAACCTTTCACCACCCCCCGCCCCCCCCCTCCGTTCTCGAGAATCTATCAACTTCCGCCTCAAAGATATTCATAGACTCTGCCTTGACCACCTCTTGAGGAGAGAGTTCCGAAGCCTCACCTCTCTCTGAGAGAAAAAATCTTTCCCCGTCTCTTGTCTTATAAGGGCGAGCCCTTATTTTTAAACAGTGGCCCCTTTCGCTCGTCTGTCCCATAAGGGGGGAAACGTCCTCCCCCACGTCCACCCTGTCAAGTCCCCTCAGGATCTCATATGCTTCAATCAAGTCACCTCTTATTCTCACAAGATCCAGCGGATCATAAGACAGAGGAGCAGAAATTAGGCCAATCGGCCCATCGAGTCTGCTCCGCCATCCAATCATAGGCTGATAAGTTTCTCAACCCCATTCTCCCGCCTTCTCCCCATCACCTTTGATCCCCCTTACCAATCAGGAACCTATCTATCTCAGTCTTAAATACACTCAATGACCTATGGCCTCCACAGCCTTCTGTGGCAATGAATTCCATAGATTCACCACGCTCTCTGGCTAAAGAAGTTTCTCCTCATCTCTGTTCTAAAAGGTCTTCCCTTTACTCTGAGGCTGTGCCCCTCGGGTCCTAGTCTCTCCTACTAATGGAAACATCTTCCCCACGTCCCACTCTATCCAGGCCTTTCAGTATTCTGTAAGTTTCAATCAGATCCCCCCTCATCCTTCTAAACTCCATCGCGTATAGACCCAGAGTCCTCAAACGTTCCTCATATGTCAAGCCTTTCATTCCTGGGATCGTTCTCGTGAACCTCCTCTGGACCCTCTCCAGGGGCCAGCACATCCTTCCTGAGATACGGGGCCCAAAATTAGCTCACAATATTCTAAATGTGGTCTGACCCAGTGCCTTATAAAGCCTCAGCAGCACATCCCTGCTTTTATATTCTAGTCCTCTCGAAATAAATGCCAACGTTGCATTTGCCTTCCTAACTACCGACTCAACCTGCAAGTTAACCTTAAAGAGAATCCTGGACTAGGACTCCCAAGTCCCTTTGCACTCCAGCTTAACCTGACCAACCTTTCCTCATAAGATGACCGGCCCGTTCCAAAGCGTTAACACCTTTCCTTAAATGAGGGGACCAATGCTGGTATTCGGTAAGAGCGAGTTGCGGACTGGCGCGCGAGAGGGGACGACAAAAGTCCAAAACGGAGGACGGAGTTCAAGGGCCTGAAGTCGTCGGTCTCAACCGAGAGTCCAGGAGGCTGCCAAGCGCCTCAGCGGAAGGTGAGGCGTCGTCCATCCAGTTGGCGTTTGGGCTTCTCTGCGACATTGCAGCAGGCCGAGGACAGAGATGTCAGCGTGAGAGCCAGGTGATGAATCGAGGCGAGGTGGCAAAGCAACTGGCGGCTTGGTTGGGGGGGGGGGTGGGGAAGCGGGTCACACTCACTGTCTGAACAGAGATGTTCCTGCATATCAGTCACCCAGTCTGTGTGTGTTATTTATTAATTATAAATATATTTATATGCAAAACACTTTAATTGCATTTTGGGAGGACTAACGTAGTAAAGGAATACACAGCATCTTTACTAGTGCAGAAGGAGGCCATTCGGCCCATCGAGTCTGCACGGTCTCTCTGGAAAGAGCATTCCGCCTAGTCCCACTCCCCTGCCTTATCCCCTTGCACATTCTGTCTTTTCAGATAGCAATCCCATTCCCTTCTGAGTACCTTGATCGAACCTGCCTCCACCACCCTTTCAGGAAGTTTGCTCCAGACTCCAACCACCCTCTGGGTGAAACAGTTTTCCCTCCCATCACATTGACTCCTTTTTACCAATTATTTTGAATCCGTGCCCTCTAGTCCTTGATGTTCTGTTGAGTGGGGACAGTTTCACACTATTTACCTTGTCCGCACCCCTCGGGGTCTTGAATACCTCTATCGAGTCTCCTCTCAGCCTTCTTTTCACCAAGGAAAACAGTCCCAACCTCTCCAATCTATCCTCATAGCTACAGTTCTTCATCCCGGGAATCGTTCTTGTGAATCTCCTCTGTACTCTCTCTCAATGCCTTCACATCCTTCCTGAAGTATGGTGCCCAGAACTGGGCGCAGTACTCCAGATGAGGCCTAACTGGTGACTTATACAAGTCCAAAGTGACCTCTTTACTCTTGTACTCAATGCCCCTATTAATAAAGCCTAAGATGCTATATGCTTTATTAACTGCTCTCTCAACATGCCCTGCCATCTTCAATGACCTATGTACGTATACACCGAGGTCCCTCTGTTCCTGCACCTCCTTTAGAAGCTCACCCTTTATTTTATACATATCTTTCCTGCCAAAACAAATCACCTCACACTTCTCTGCATTCAACTTCATCTGCCACTTGTCTGCCCAATCCACCAAAAGGCCTATGTCTTTTTGAAGATCGAGACTATCTTCGTCACAGTTGACAACATTTCCGATCTTCGTATCATCTGCCGATTTTGAAATCATGCCCTGCACACACCACCACTCCAGGAGAAACCTGGACCTTTCTGTCTGTGGCTTTAAACAGATGAAACCCTGTTGAGTGTCGGTGGACAAAGGGACATTGGGTGTCCCTGTCCACAAGTCACCGAAAGCTAACATGCAGGTGCAGTTAATGGAATGTTAGCCTTTTATTGCAAGAGGATTGGGGTACAGGAGTAGTGAAGTCATGCTTCAAATGCACAGAACCTTAGCTAGACCACACCTGGAGTACAGCGTGCAGCCTTGGTCCCCATACAAAGAACAAAGAAAAGTACAGCACAGGAACAGGCCCTTCGGCCCTCCAAGCCTGCGCCGATCATATTGCCCGTCAAACTAAAACGTTTTGCACTTCCGGGGTCCGTATCCCTCTATTCCCACCGTATTCATGTATTTGTCAAGCTGCCTCTTAAACACCACTATCGTACCTGCTTCCACCACCTCCTCTGGCAGTGAATTCCAGACACTCACTACCCTCTGCGTTAAAAACTTGCCCCGCACATCTCCTCTATAGTTTTCTCCTCTCACCTTAAATCTATGTCCCCCTAGTAATTGACTCTTCTACCCTGGGAAAAAGCTTCTGACTATCTAACTCTGTCCATGCCACTCATAATTTTGTAAACTTCTATCAAGTCGCCCCTCAATCTCCGTCGCTCTAGTGAGAACAATCCGAGTTTCTCCAACCTCTCCTCATAGCTAATAGCCTCCAGACCAGGTCCAGCATCCTGGTAAACCTCCTCTGCAGCCTCTCCAACGCCTCCACATGCTTCTGGTAATGTGGTGACCAGAATTGCATGCAATATTCCAAGTGTGGTCTAACCAAGGTTCTATACAGCTGCAGCATGACTTCCCAGCTTTTATACTCAATACCCCTGCCGATGAAGGCAAGCATGCCATATGCTTTCCTGACTATCTTATCCACCTGCATTGCCACTTTCAGTGACCTGTGGACCTGTACACCCAGATCCCTCTGCCCATCAATGCACTTAAGAGTTCTGCCATTTACCGTATAATTCCTGCCTGTATTAGACCTTCCAAAATGCATTACCTCACATTTGTCCGGATTAAACTCCATCTGCCATTTCTCCGCCCAAGTCTCCAACCGATCTATATCCCATTGTATCCTTTGACAATCCTCTTCACTATCTGCAACTCCTCCAACCTTAGTGTCGTCTGCAAACTTACTAATTAGCCCAATTACATTTTCCTCCAAATCATTTATATATACTACAAACAGCACTGATCCCTGTGGAACACCAGCTCTCCATTCAGAAAAGCACCCTTCCACTGCTACCCTCTGTCTTCTGTGACCAAGCCAATTCTGTATCCATCTTGCCAGCTCACCTCTGATCCCATGCGACTTTACCTTCTGTACCAGTCTGCCATGAGGGGCCTTGTCAAAGGCCTTACTGAAATCCATGTAGATAACATCCACTGCCCTTCCATCATCGATCATCTTTGTCACTTCCTCGAAAAACTCGATCAAGTTGGTGAGACATGACCTCCCCTTCACAAAACCATGCTGCCTCTCACTAATACGCCCATTTGCTTTCAAATATTAGTAAATCCTGTCACGAAGAATCTTCTCCAATAATTATCCTACCACTGACGTAAGGCTCACCGGCCTGTAATTTCACGGATTATCCCTGCTACCCTTCTTAAACAACAGAACAACATCGGCCATTCTCCAGTCCTCTGGGACCTCACCCGTAGCCAGTGAGGATACAAAGATTTCTGTCAAGGCCCCAGCAATCTCCTCCCTTGCCTCCCTCAGTACTCTGGGGTAGACCCCATCTGGCCCTGGGGACTTATCCACCTTAATATTCTTCAAGACGCCTAACACCTCCTCATTTTTGACCTCGACATGATCCAGTCTATCTACACACTCTTCCCTAGACAAATCGACCGCTAAGTCCTTCTCTTTGGTGAATACCGATGAGAAGCACTCATTTAGTATCTCTCCCATTTCTTCTGGCTCCACACACAGATTCCCACCTCTGTCCCTGAGTGGGCCTACCCTTTCCCTGGCTACCCTCTTGCTTTTGACATATGTATAAAAGGCCTTGGGATTTTCCTTAATCCTGGGTTACCAATGACATTTCATGACCCCTTTTAGCCCTCCTGACTCCTTGCTTAAGTTCCTTCCTACTTAGAAGGGATATTATTGCCCTCGAGGGAGTGCAACAAAGGTTCACCAGATGTGTTCTGGGGTATTGTGGACTGTCTTATGAAGAGAGACTGGGGAAACTGGGCCTGCATTCACGAGAGTTTTGAAGAATGAGAGGTGACCTCATTGAAACCTACAAAATACTTAAAGGAATAGACAGGGTAGGTGCAGGTAAGATTTTTTTCCTCTGGTTGGGGAGTCTAGAAGCAGGGAACACCATTTCAAAATAAGGGGGAAGCCACTTAATACCGATAAGAGGAGAAATTTATTTACTCAGAGGTTGCGAATCTTTGGAATTCTCCACCCCAGAAGCTCAGTCATTGAGTCCGTTTAAAGTAGAGATTGATAGACTTCTGATTAACAATAGCATAAAGGGCTATGGATAATGTGGGTGAGTACAGAGGGTCAGAGGGACCTTGATGTACATGTCCATGGATCCCCTGAAGGCAGCAGCACAGGTAGATAAGGTGGTTAAGAAGGCACATGTGATACTTTAATTAGCCGGGGCACAGAACACGAGAGCAGCGAGGTGATGTTGGAGCTGTATAAAACGCTAGTTAGGCCACAGCTGGAGTACTGTGTGCAGTTCCGGGTCGCCACACTATAGGAAGGATGCGATTGCACTGGAGAGGCTGCAGAGGAGGTTCACCAGGATGTGGCCTGGGCTGGAGCGTTTCAGCTATGAAGAGAGACTGGGATAAAAGTAAAAAATTGCGGATGCTGGAAATCCAAAACAAAAATAAAAATACCTGGAAAAACTCAGCAGGTCTGGCAGCATCTGCGGAGAGGAACACAGTTAACGTTTCGAGTCCGTATGACTCTTCAACAGAACTAAGTAAAAATAGAAAAGAGGTGAAATATAAGCTGGTTTAAGGGCGGGGGGGGGGTGGTGGTGGGACAGGTAGAACTGGATAGAGGGCCAGTGATAGGTGGAGATGGACAAAAGGACAAAGAGGTGTTGAAGGTGGTGATATTATCTAAGGAATGTGCTAATTAATGGTAGAAAGCAGGACGAGCAAGGTACAGATAGCCCTAGTGGGGGTGGGGTGAAGGGAAGGGATCGAAATAGGCTAAAAGGTAGAGATAAAACAATGGATGGAAATACATTTAAAAATAATGGAAATAGGTGGGAAAAGAAAAATCTATATAAATTATTGGGAAAAAAAGGGGGATCAGAAAGGGGGTGGGGATGGAGGAAGAGAGTTCATGATCTAAAATTGTTGAACTCAATATTCAGTCTGGAAGGCTGTAAAGTGCCTAGTCGGAAGATGAGGTGGCTGTTCCTCCAATTTGCGTTGAGCTTCACTGGAACAATGCAGCCAGGCCAGGGACGGACATGTGGGCATGAGAGCAGGGTGGAGTGTTGAAATGGCAAGCGACAGGGAGGTCTGGGTCATGCTTGCGGACAGACCGAAGGTGTTCCACAAAGCGGGTCACCCAGTCTGCGTTTGGTCTCTCCAATGTAGAAGAGACCGCATTGGGGAGCAGCGAATGCAGTAGACTAAATTGAGGGAAGTGCAAGTGAAGCAGAAAGGAAGTGTTTGGGCCCTTGGACGGTGAGGAGAGGGGAAGTAAAGGGGCAGGTGTTGATAGGCCGGGGTTCTCCTTCGGGCAGAGAAGGCTGAGGCGGGGCGGGGACTTGATATGAGGGACACGGATAGGGTAGATAGGAAGTAACTTTTCCCCTTAGCGGAGGTGTCAATAACCTGGAAGGGGTGGGGGGGCCGGGGGCGTAGATTTAAGGTAAGGGAGGGCAGGAGATTTGAGGGGATGTGAGGAAGAATTGTTTCACCCAGAGGGTGGAGGGTATCTGGAACTCACTGCCCGAGGGGGTGGTAGAGGCAGATACCCTCATAACATTTAAGAAGTATTTGGATGTGCACTCAAAATGCCACGGTTTAGGAGGGGGGAGGGGACTGCAGGCCAAGGGCTGGAAAATGGGATTAGAATAGATAGGGGCTTGATGGCCAGTACAGACACGATGGGCCGAAGGGCCTGTTTCTGTGCTGTGTGACTCTAATTGTTGCATTATATATTGTTGGCTGCTTATCTATGAATAAGCATCAATTCTGTAAGGTATGTTTATTATCTTTGCCCTAAGATTGCCCAGTCTCCCTCTACCTGTCTGTCCCCAGCTACCTGCACTCACCTGGGGCGAGCACCTCAGAACCCGCCCCCAGCGCACCTGAGCTCCATGCCCCGCCCCCGCCAGTGGTTGGAGGACCCGCCTGTCCCCCCTCGGTCCTCCAGCGCCTGCGCTTCCTCCATTGGTGGGAGCGCACGTCAGTCACCGACCTCTCCAACTCACGTCACAATGGCCTTCCAGCGCGCACCTGAGCATCGAACCCACCCTTCGCCAATGTCGCGCCCTCCCATTGGTTGGAGGACCCGGCTCTCTTCCCCCCGCCCCCCTTCGGTCCGCCAGCCCGCTCGCTCTCCCGATTGGCCGGAGCGCACGTCAGTCACCGCTCCGGCCACGCCCTCTTCGACGGGGATCACGTGCCCCTGCTCTTACGCAGAGCCCCGCCGCATCCGCTCCACTGGAATTTGCCGTTAGTCCCGGTCGGACTCTTGCCGGTTTGTCTTTTAATTTCATTCCCTTTCTCTCTCTCTCTCCGCTCCCCCCCCCCCCCCCCGAACATTCTCCCAGCCCACTCCCTCACTCGGTTTTGTTGGGGGGTGGGGGAGGGGAGGGGGCGTGGCCATTCCGGCTCCTCAAACGGCCGCCTTCCCCACTCGGAGCCCAGCGCGCAGGCGCAGTGACGGCCCGGCTGGGCGGAGTCGACTGAGCCTGCGCCGGGCCCGGTAGGTTTGAGTCGACTGAGCCTGCGCGCTGCGCACGGCAGGTGATCTGCATATTTAAAGGGACACCGTGCCTGTGTTGGCTCGTGATTTTAAAGGGACGGCGACGCTGTGCGAGAGACTGATTTCACGGGGAGAGAGGAGAGAAAGCGGGGGGGGGGGGGGGGGGCGGCTGGGTAGGGGCAAAACCAGTAAAAGAACTTGATGAACTCATCAGGACACCGAACAACAATTTGTACTCCACGGGAAGAGAAGAGACGAAAGTCAGCGGAAACGAGGAGGAGAAACGGCTGGGAGGTCTCGGCAGCATCTGCGAGCAGAGAGAAGCAGAGTTGACGTTTGAGGCGGAAAGCCCGGAGGACCAGAGGGCTGCCGGCGGCGTTAGGGTGGGAGCTGAGAGAACGGAGAGCCACCCGCTCAGAGAGAGAGAGAGAGAGAGGCCAGAGCGAGGGAGGGGAGCAGGGGGCTATTGAGCTGCCGAGCGTCAGGTCTCAAGAGAGAGATCCGGAAGGCGAAAGGAAAAAAATCGTCCAATCTGAACCTTTCTCCTGCATTTACAGCCGCGACTGTGGGACATCAGGTGACAACGAGGAGGGGAGGGATTTCCCGACAGGGCCCGACGTCGGGCAGATAACCCAGCGGAGGCGCTCGACTCACACCAGGGCCCGAAGACCGTGGGGCGACATGGAAGGGAGGAGCGGCACCCCCGGCGCGGACAAACCGAACGCCTGCCCCGCCTGCGGACGCGGGTTCAGGCGCCCGTCCGACCGGGAGAGGCACCGGTGCCGGCAAGGCCGGGAGAGGCCGTGCGAGTGCGGGGACTGCGGGAGGGGGTTCAGCCACCCCTCCGAGCTGGAGACCCACCGGCGCGTCCACACCGGGGAGCGGCCCTTCGCCTGCCCGGCCTGCGGCAAAGGGTTCGCCCTGTCGTCGGCCCTGCTGAGGCACCAGCGGGTCCACACCGGGGAGAGGCCCTTCACCTGCCCGGCCTGCGGCAAGGGCTTCGCCCAGTCCTCCGACCTGCTGACCCACCGGCGGGTCCACACCGGGGAGAGGCCCTTCCCCTGCCCCGAGTGCGGGAAGGGGTTCACCCAGGCCTCCAACCTGCTGAGCCACCGGCGCCTCCACACCGGCGAGCGGCCCTTCCCCTGCTCCGCCTGCGGCAAGGGCTTCGCCGACTCGGCCAGCCTGCTGGCCCACCAGCGGCTCCACACCGGGGAGCGGCCCTTCGCCTGCCCCGAGTGCGGGAAGCGCTTCACCCTGTCCTCCCACCTGCGGCGGCACCGGCGGGCCCACGCCGGGGAGAGGCCCTTCGCCTGCCCCGAGTGCGGCAAGGCCTTCGCCCAGTCCTCCGACCTGCTGGCCCACCGGCGGGTCCACACCGGGGAGAGCCCCTTCGCCTGCCCCGAGTGCGGCAAGGGCTTCACCCAGGCCTCCAACCTGCGGCGGCACGGGCGGGTCCACACCGGCGAGCGGCCCTTCACCTGCCCTGCCTGCGGCAAGGGCTTCACCCAGGCCTCCAACCTGCTGAGCCACCGGCGGGTCCACACCGGCGAGCGGCCCTTCACCTGCTCCGAGTGCGGGAGGGGCTTCACCCGCTCCTCCTACCTGACGAAACACCAGCAGGTTCACGACTGACGGCGCTGCCCCGATTTCTGCAGGCCACCGCTTGGAGCATCACTGAGAAAGGAGGCATGCTTGTCGAAGCTTTTCGTCTTGCACTCATCAGGACAGCTGCAAGATTACCAAATTTCCGAGGGAAGGCTTTGTACTGCCTCAGGAAAGGACGCTGGCTGTGGAAGGGGTTGAGATGTCGACATGGACAATCGGCCGGGGAACTATTGTCCCCCAGTCTTTTTTGTTTAATTTTAAAAACGCCCAGTGCCTGGCCAGGTCCCTTGCATGTGAATACAGGCGCCTTGTAGCAAGTATAAGTGAGCCACATTGCAAGCCCAAACTGATAAGCCTTAAGCCAGAAAGATGTTCTGCCAACCACCGACGGATCCGATCAAACAGCTCGTTCCTCCGGCTCCTCGCGACGGGCCGAGCACTGACCCGACGCAGCCAGAGATGCGATTCCGCGATTGGACAGCACTGGCCGAGCAATCCTGAGCGTGCCAAGAACCGCGGCAACGACCCTCGAACCGTAGGAAAGTTACGCGGCCCCAGAAAGAGGCCGTTTGGCCCATTGTGTCTGCACCAGCTGGGGGTGGGGGGTGCGGGAGAAAAAAACAAGCCGCCGGTTTTAATCCCACCTCCCGGCAACCGGTTTTGTAACCATTGCAGGTTACAGCACTTCAGCTGCAGATCCAAACGCATTGAGGGTTTCTGCCTTCACCCACCCATCCGGGCAGCGAATTCCAAACGCCCACCACCCTCTGGGTGAAGAGTTTTTGCCTCATGCCCCCTCTAATCGCTCTGCCGCTCACCTTAAATCCGTGCCCCCTGACGATTGACCTCCCCGCTACAGGAAACCCTTCCTGTCTACCCTACCTGGACCCCTCGTCGTTTTGCACACCTCGATCCAGGCTGCCCTCAGCCTCCTGTGTCCCAAGAAAAGCAACCAAAAAACAATGTCAAACGACTCTCTAGGATAATCAGTCACGCGCACAATGTGTCTCACTGACGTTACTCACTGGCTACTTTATAAAATTATTACTCTTCTTTTCAAATGGACAAATTTGCCGGATTGATCAAATGACCACTGCTGACCACATGACGGGAGCTCTGGAAGTTTCTGAGCAGTTTAGAAACGGACCGAGATTAACACATCCAAAACCCCATGCAATAGTAACACCCCTTGCATGGTATAAACACTCCAGCCAAGCCAACACAAAGGATAGCAGACAAGACGTCCGCACCAACCAGTTACGGGCAAAGGCAGAGCGATTTTTGACTCCTCGTCTCCAACGTTGTGCTAATGGTTCGACAATTACGTGCTCAAAACACCATGGGTTTTAACCAGGGGGGCCTCGTTAGCTGAACAGCTCGACCCCGAAACCAACCTGTCACATGACTCGAGACTTGAGCGATTTGAATTGCGGTAATTACACAGCTTTTGGATTCCGTCTTCGGTCCGCTGTTTGAACGTCTGTCGGTCAGGCCATCCGGAAGCGAGCTCTGGCCAGGTCGGACCACTGCCCCCCGCCCCCACCCCCCCCTCCACCGTCTAACCTGACTCTGCCGGGAAGATTTTGTACTATCGCCTACAGAGCTAATTCAACCCTCCGCGTGCGGCTACTTCACCTTGGAACATCAATACTGCCGGAAATGCGAATCTTTAACACCACCTGTCTTCAGCAAGCCGATCTCTTGTGAAAGAAGTCTCCGGTGGATTTTGATTCTAGACTCTTGGACTCGTGCGAAACCATAATTCCCATTTTGGTCGTGGTCTTTTGCCCTGAACCCCTTTCATTCGCTCGTGTTCCCCCTTTTGTTGTTGTATGAATCCAAAAAGGGTGTGGGCGCCACCAAACCCCTTCCCGCGTTTTGTGTGTGTGTGTGTAAAATAAACTACCCCTCTCATTTTACCTTACCTTGAGTTTGCGGTGGGGTTATTAATAAGAGGTTTGGATCACCCCAAACCAAAGGGTTGGGGAACATGTGCTTATAAAGATGGGGAAAATCAAAAATCAGAAACACCTTTTGTGTTTACGAACGGGCAGCGAGCGGAGAAATCGGGGCTGTTCCAAATTAAAACCCCCTCCCGTCCACGACAGCGTAGCAGAATAACGTGCCGGGTTCAGAACCTTACATCTTGCAGAAGGGTTTCTATGTGGTACCTCTGTCTCAGATGTACAAATAGTCGTTCGGTAGTACAGAACTTGAGAGTATTGCTGAGAAAAGGGACATGTCGAAGCTTTTTGTCTTGCGCTCATCAGGACGCTTCACAAGAATGTCAATATAAGTTGGGGGGGAAACAAAACAACAATTTACACTAGATGAGAAGAGAGTGCCGATTGGACTCTGGCAGAGGCGTTGCCAGGGAGAATGCGCAGTGCCGGTGTGATGCTGGGTAGGTAGGCCGTACCTCCCGAAGACCGGCGGAGCGTATCAAACCGCATGTCCCAGTCGCTGTTCGCAAGGTGCTGTGGGGTTATTAATAAAGGTTTGGATCGCTCCAAACCGAAGGCGTTGGGGAACATGTGCCACTGCTTATAAAGGGGGAAATCAACAATCAAAAACACCTTTCTGTTTACGAACTGGTAGCGCGCCTCTGTTTCAGCTAAACAAAATAAGTGACAGCCATTCGCTGGTGCATTCCTCAGGACAATGCCTTGACCAGTCGGCGCCCAGCTGCCTGGTTTAGATTCCAAACAGTGCTTGGCAGTTAACTGTCAATCACCGTCACCGGTGCGTCCTCCATGGCATCGCCTCCACCAATCAGCACACTCTTCCCATGTAGTATAAATTGTTGGGTTTTTTTTCCCCCTTATGTTGGCGTTCTTGCGAAGTGTCCTGTAGTACAGTACAGAAGGGCTTCCCAGTTAGGGAATGAATGAATCAGGGAAATGTTTCAGTGCAGAAGGGGACCATTCGGCCCATTGTGCACACACCGGCTCTCCGAATGAGCGTCCCACCTAGTGCCATTGTTCCCCCCACCCCCTGCAACCCTGCACATTTTCTTCCCAAATAATCAGTTCATTCCTTCTCAAAAGCCTCGATTGAACCTGCCTCCACCACACTCTCGGGCAGCACATTCCAGACCCCGAGCACTCGGGTGTGTGAGAAAAATAATTCTCATCTCTTCTTTTGCCTCTTTTACCAATCGCCTTAAATCTGTGTTTCCCCCCCTGGTTCCCGATCTCTCGGGCAATGGGAACAGTTTCTCCACCCCCACCTTCCCCCCATTGATCCTGTCCAGGTCGCTCATGCCTTCGAAAACCTCTGTCACATCTCCCTTTCTCCTTCTCTTCTCCAAGGAAAGCGATCCTAACTTCTCCAATCTAATCGACACAACCGGAGTTCCTCATCCCTCGAATCGTTCTCGTCAGCCGCTTCTACACTCTCTCCGATGCCTTCAAATCCTTCCTCAAATGCAGCACTCAGACTGTGTTTCCCCTTATTCATTCACGGGATGTGGGTGTCGCTGGCTGGGCCAACATTTATTGCCCCATCCCTAGTTGCCCCCTTGAGAAGGTGGTGGTGAGCGAGCTGCCTTCTAGAACCGCTGCAGCCCCAGTGGTGTAGGTACACCCACGGCGCTGTTAGGGAGGGAGCTCCAGGATTTTGTCCGTGTGGTGTAGGTACACCCACAGCGCTGTTAGGGAGGGAGTCCCAGGATTTTGACCCAGCAACAGTGAAGGAACGGCAATATACTTCCATGACTTGGAGGGGAACTTCCAGGTGGTGGTGTTCCCATCTATCTGTTGCCTTCGTCTTCCTAGATGGTAGTGGTCGTGTGTTTGGAAGGTGCTGTCTAAGGAGCCTTAGTGAATTCCAGCACTGCATCTTGTAGATGGTACACACACTGCTGCCTCTGTGCATCGGTGGGTGGGTGGAGGGAGTGAATGTTTGTGGATGGGGTGCTGATCAAGCGGGGCTGCTTTGTCCTGGATGGTGTCGAGCTTCTCGAGTGTTGTGGGAGCTGCACTCATCCAGGCAAGTGGGGAGTATTCCATCACACTCCTGACTTGTGCCTTGTAGATGGTGGACAGGCTTTGGGGAGTCAGGAGGTGAGTTACTCTCCGCAGGATTCCCAGCCTCTGATCTGCTCTTGTAGACACAGTATTTATATGGCTAGTCCAGTTCAGTTTCTGGTCAATGGTAACCCCCAGGATGTTGATAGTGGGGGATTCAGTGATGGTAATGCCATTGAATGTCAAAGGGCGATGGTTAGATTGTCTCTCCTTGGAGATGGTCACTGCCTGGCACTTGTGTGGCACGAGTGTTACTTGCCACTTGTCAGCCCAAGCCTGGATATTGTCCAGATCTTGCTGCATTTGGACATGGACTGCTTCTGACCTTATGATCCCCACTTCTGACCTGAAGGAAGGTCATTGATGAAGCAACTGAAGATGGTTGGGCCAAGGACACTACCCTGAGGAACTCCTGCAGTGATGTCCTGGAGCTGAGGTGACTGACCTCCAACAACCTCAACCATCTTCCTTTGTGCTCGGTATGATTCCAACTAGCAGAGAGTTTCCCCCCTGATTCCCATTGACTCCAGTTTTGCTAGGACTCCTTGATGCCACACTCAGACAAATGAGGCCTTGATGTCAAGGGCAGTCACTGTCACTTCACCTTGGGAGTTCAGCTCTTTTGTCCACGTTTGAACCAAGGCTGTAATGAGGTCAGGAGCTGAGTGGCCCTGGCGGAACCCAAAATGGGCAGGTTATTGCTAAGCAAGTGCCGCTTGATAGCACTGTTGATGACCCCTTCCATTACTTTACTGATGGAGAGTAGACTGATGGGGCGGTAATTGGCCGGGTTGGATTTGTCCTGCTTTTTGTGTACAGGACATACCTGGGCAATTTTCCACATAGCCAGGTAGATGCCAGTGTTGTAGCTGTACTGGAACAGCTTGGCTAGGGGCGCGGCAAGTCCTGAAGCACAAGTCTTCAGTACTATTGCCGGAATATTGTCAGGGTCAATAGCCTTTGCAGTATCCAGTGTCTTCAGCCGTTTCTTGATTATCACATGGAGTGAATCGAATTGGCTGAAGTCTGGCATCTGTGGTGCTGGGGACCCCCGGAGGAGACCGAGTTGGATGATCCACTCGGCACTACTGGCTGAAGATTGGTGCCAATGCTTCAGCCCTATCTTTTGCACTGATGTGCTGGGCTCCTCCATCATCGAGGACGGGGATATTTGTGGAGCCTCCTCCTCCAGTGAGTTGGTTAATTGTCCACCAGCATTCACGACTGGATGTGGCAGGACTGTAGAGCTTAGATCCGATCCGTTGGTCGTGGGAGCGCCTAGCTCACCTGTTGCGCATGCTGGTTGGCACGCAAGTAGTCCTGTGCTATAGCGTCACCAGGTTGGCACCTCGGTTTTAGGTATGCTTGGTGCTTGCTCCTGGCATTCCCTCCTGCACTCTTCATTGTAAGATGACCAGGAAAGAAAGCTGCTGTTTACTGATGAATATGTGCAACATTCGCAAAGAGCGGAAAGTTATTGAAAGGGGCTATGCAGATAGACATCGTCAAGGAGTCTCTAATATAGTTTGAACGCAGAATTAAGATGCTTCATTGGACAATTGTAGTTTAAAGGTTGGGGGAGGGGGGTGGCGGTGGGGGGGTGCAAGTGGGAAGGTGGCGAAGTGGTAATGTCACTGGACGAGTAATCCAGAGACCCAGACTAATCCTCGGGCTTGGCGGGGGTAACTGGTGGAATTTGGATTCAGCTAATAAATATGGAAGATAAGGCCAGTCTCGGTCACGGTGACCATGACAACCATCATCCATTGTTGCCCGGTTCACTAAGGAAATCTGCCATCCTTTCCTTACCTGGTCTGGCCCCCATGTGACTCCAGACCCGCAGCAACGTGGTTGACTCTTAACTGCCGCTCTGAGTCGGCCGAGCAAGCCACTCAGACCAAGGGCGATCAGGGATGGTTGCCAAACTTGCCACGCACACTGAAAAAATAAAGGGGGTGGGAGCGGGTAAGGGTGGATTTTGATAGGACAGCGCGCCACACCCGATGAAAAAATAAAGGGGGATTTTGATAGGACAGTACAATCTTGTCAATGACACATCATGCCCACTTTGGAAGGAAAGGTATAAGAATCATTGCAAGAAATGATTTGGGGGAAGCAGAATAACCTGTCAGGGTTAGAAGATTGAATCAGTTTAGCTCTGTTAAGAGACGGGAGTTCTCTCTGCAGCCCAACATTTATTCCCGCACCCCCCCCCCCGCCCCCAATCAACACGGCTGAAAAAAGGGGATGACCTGGGCACTGTTACGTTGCTATTTGTAGGAGATCGCCATGTGCAAATTGGCTGCCGGGATTCCTGCATCCCAGCAGTGACTGCACGCGAGATAAATGCAAAACGCTGCAGATGCTGGAAATCTGAAATAAAAACACAAAGCGCTGGAGAAACTCCTGGCAGCCTCTGTGGAGAGAGGAACAAGAGTTTAGCGTTTCGAGTCCGTGTGACTCGTCCTCAGAGCGGAACGAGCTCCGAAGTGGCTCTGAGGAAAAGTCACACGGACTCGAAACGTTAACCCGGTTTCTCTCTCCGCAGATGCGGCCGTGCCCGCTGAGCTTTTCCAGCATTTTCTGTTTCTGTTCCGGAGAAGTACTTTGTTTTTTTGGCAGTAGCGTGGACTCGGGGATGTCCTACGCCCTTAGAAGATGCTCCATAATCGCAAGCCTTCCTTTCTGTCACTTATTCTTATGACACGCGTACCCGGCCGTGACAGGGAGTGCACTGGAAGATTCACCCGCTTTATACTGATCCCCATGTTGGTTCTCTCCCCGACGTCCACAGGACGATGGTCACAATTTACCAGGCAGCAGTGATCCCAGTCCCATATATATGCTTCGGAGACTCGGACAACCCTCGTAGGCGCCTCCAGGCACGGCAGAAGTACCACCAGCAAGCTTCTCCAGATCCGGTAGCAAGAAAGGAGCTCCGACAGCAACCCTCCCCAGCACCGAGGCGCGATCGGTCAGAAACGTGTCGCCCCCCCCCACCCCCGGACGCCCGACTCCCCCGAAGCGACTGCTCGACTCGGAGCTCAGCGGGCGGCAGGAGACTCACAGCGGGAATGCTTCAGGGATGTCCGCAAAAGCCCCACCCCGTCGGCTCACCGGAGTCCCGGGCTCGTGGACTGGCAAACTCGCAGAGGTGTCGTTCCAGAGGGACGGCCTCAGAAGCATCTCCACTTTCCTTTTTTTTCTTAAGATGCCCCTTTAAAGATCCGATGTGCCCTGCGGGGGTTAAAAACAAAAGGCCGGGCGTGGTGGTGGGAACGGGCAGGATCAGGGCGATGGGTTCCGTGAAACGGCAGCTGACTTTATCGTTGGGGCTTAAGGGCCAACCCATTGGAAGAGGAGGCGGCTACCGGAAGGGTGGGGGTAAGAGAGCGGGTGGAGGATGGTAGTGGGTGGGCATAGGTGGAAGGCTCCGGCAAAACATCATCCCCGAGAGCCATGAGAACTAGCGTGGCGGTGGGGGGGGCGGGGCGTTTGTGGTGGGACAGGGATTTCTTTTTTTAAATGCGGTTAACTGTCAATCATAAACTGGTGCATTGTCCATGGGAACGCCTCTGCCAATCAGAGTTCATGTACCAATCAGCTCTCTTATCATGCAGTATAAATTGTTGTTCATTTACACTTGTACAACTGGTGCATTGTCCATGGGAACGCCTCTGCCCATCAGAGTTCACACGCCAATCAATCAGCTCTCCTATCATGCAGTATAAATCGTTGTTCATTCACACTTGTAGTGTTCTTGCAAATTGTCCTGGAGTACGTGGCCTGAAAGGGCAGTGGAAGCAGATTCAATTGGAACTTTAAAAGAGGGTACCGGACAAATAGCTTAAAACAGAGGGGGGAGAAACGGCAGTGTCACTGGTTTAGTAATCCAGAGGCCCAGGCTTTTGCTCTGGGGACACGGGGTTCAAATCCCACCATGGTTTACTCAAGCCCTTTAACCGTCACTTGGTAGTGTGCAGAACCGGCGTGTTGCTGAAAAGGAGAGACCGTTTTTTATGTCGAAACCTTTCGGTCTTGCACTGATCAGGACAATTTGCAAGAACGCTACAAGTGTAAATGAACAACAACTTATACTGCATGATAAGAGAGCTGACTGATTGGCGCGTGAACTCTGATCGGCAGAGGCATTCCCATGGAGAATGCACCAGTTGACGATTGACAGTTAACTGCCAAGCATTGTTAGAAATTTAATCCAGTTAACTGCCGAGCATTGTTAGAAATTTAATCCAGACAGCTTGACCTATTGCTCAAGACATTGCCCTGAAGAATGAACCAGCGAACGGCTGTCACTTAATTTGTTTGGATAAAACAGGTGCAATGTATGTGCACATGTTCTTTAAGAGTCCGCTTGCCAATCAATCAGCGCTCTCTTCCCACGCTGTATAAATTGTTGTTCCCATTACATTTGGTATTCTTGCGAATTGTCCTGATGAGTGCAAGATGAAAAGCTTCGACAAACAAAAGCCATAGTGTCCTTCAGGGAAGGGAATCTGCATCCTTATCAGGTCTGGCCAGCATGTGGCTCCAGGACCCACAGCGATGTGGTTGACCCTTAATCGACATCTGAAACGGCTGAGCAAGCCACTCAACTCAAAGGGATGGGCAACAAATGCTGGCCTTGCCAGCGATGCCCACATCCCCATGAAAGAATAGAGAGTCATGAATGATTTACAATACCCCCTCATCCAACATGAGCCACACAAGGCAATTTTTTTTGCATCCACGGGATGTGGGCTTCGCTGGCCGGGCCCAGCATTTATTTCCCATCCCTAACTGCCCCTTGAGAAGGTGGTGGGTGAGCTGCAGTCCCCTGTGGTGTAGGCACACCCATGGCGCTGTTAGGGAGGGAGTTCCAGGATTTTATCCCCTGTGGTGTAGGTACACCCACAGTGCTGTTAGGGAGGGAGTTCCAGGATTTTATCCCCTGTGGTGTAGGTACACCCACAGCGCTGTTGGGGAGGGAGTTCCAGGATTTTGTCCCCTGTGGTGTAGGTACACCCACGGCGCTGTTAGGGAGGGAGTTCCAGGATTTTGTCCCTGTGGTGTAGGTACACCCACTGCACTGTTAGGGAGGGAGTTCCAGGATTTTGACCCAGTGACAGTGAAGGAACGGCCGATATATTTCCAAGTCGGGACGGTGAGGGGCTCGGAGGGGAACTTCCAGGTGGTGGGTGTTCCCCATGTGTCTGCTGCCCTTGTCCTTCTAGATGGTAGCGGTCGTGGGTTTGGAAGGTGCTGTCGAAGGAGCCTTGGTGAGTTGCTGCAGTGCATCTTGTAGATGGTACACACACTGCTGCTACTGTGCGTCGGTGGGTGGGTGGAGGGAGTGAATGTTTGTAGATGGGGTGCCGATCGAGCGGGGCTGCTTTGTCCTGGACGGTGTCGAGCTTCTCGAGTGTCGTGGGAGCTGCAACTCATCCAGGCAAAGTGGGGAGTGTCCCCATCACACTCCTGACTTGTGCCTTGTCGATGGTGGACAGGCTTTTGTGGGGGGGGGGGGTCGGGGAGTCAGGAGGTGAGTTACTCTCCGCAGGGACATGAGCAGGTCAGAGGCTGGGAATCCTGCCGCGAGGGCAGTCGGAGGACAGGCCGAAGAGACTGGGCTTTCAAGAAGGGGGAGAGAAACGGAGAGAACTTCGCTCGGTCAAACCGCGTGCCTGTTCCGCAGATTCGCTCGTGCCCTCCTCTGCAATTCGCTGCAGTCCTTCCTGGGGAGGGGGGGTGGAGGGGGATCAACTCTCTCCATCGAAATAAAAAAAGTCTGGCTTCATCTCACATTTAATAAGGTTTTTTTTTTCTAGATGTATCGTACATGGGATAGAAAGAGCAGCAGGCCAAAACGTTCGATATAAACACGAGACTAAATGTTCCATTTAATGTCGACTAAATTTTTTGTTTTTTTTTTAAAAAAAGAATCACACTTAAGGAAAAAAACTTGAGGTTTCTCAATTCCGGTTTAGGGGCAAGTCCCGTCCTTCCGGGTGCTGGTCTGGGGTCGAGGCCACTGCTCTGGTATTTTCTCCTCTCTCTCTCTCCTCTGTAGGTCCTTGTCAGCCACCCCACCCACCCCCTGGATTTTCCTTTTATTTTTTCATGGGATGCGGGCGTCGCTGGCCGGCCCCTAATTGCCCCCTTTGAGAAGGTGGTGGGTGGGTGAGCTGCCTTCTTGAACCGCTGCAGAACCCCTGTGTGGTGTAGGTACACCCACGGCGCTGTTAGGGAGGGAGTTCCAGGATTTTGTCCCCTGTGTGGTGTAGGTACATCCACGGCGCTGTTAGGGAGGGAGTTCCAGGATTTTGTCCCCTGTGTGGTGTAGGTACATCCACGGCGCTGTTAGGGAGGGAGTTCCAGGATTTTGTTCCCTGTGTGGTGTAGGTACATCCACGGCGCTGCTAGGGAGGGATTTCCAGGATTTTGTTCCTGTGGTGTAGGTACACCCACGGCGCTGTTAGGGAGGGAGCTCCAGAATTTTGTCCCTGTGGTGTAGGTACACCCACAGTGCTGTTAGGGAGTTCCAGGACCTTGTCCCTGTGGTGTAGGTACACCCATGGCGCTGTTAGGGAGGGAGTTCCAGGATTTTGTCCCTGTGGTGTAGGTACACCCACAGTGCAGTTAGGAAGGGAGTTCCAGGACCTTGTCCCTGTGGTGTAGGTACACCCATGGCGCTGTTAGGGAGGGAGTTCCAGGATTTTGTCCCCTGTGGTGTAGGTACATCCATGGCACTGTTAGGGAGGGAGTTCCAGGATTTTGTCCCCTGTGGTGTAGGTACATCCATGGCACTGTTAGGGAGGGAGCTCCAGGATTTTGTCCCTGTGGTGTAGGTACACCCACGGCACTGTTAGGGAGGGAGTTCCAGGATTTTGTCTCCTGTGTGGTGTAGGTACATACATGGCGCTGTTAGGGAGGGAGTTCCAGGATTTTGTCCCTGTGGTGTAGGTACACCCACAGCGCTGTTAGGGTGGGAGTTCCAGGATTTTGTCCCCTGTGGTGTAGGTACACCCACGGCGCTGTTAGGGAGGGAGTTCCAGGATTTTGACCCAGCGACAGTGAAGGAACGGCCGATTATATTTCCAAGTCAGGATGGTGAGGGGGCTCAGAGGGGGAAACTTCCAGGTGGTGGGTGTTCCCCATGTGTCTGCTGCCCTCGTCCTTCTAGACGGTAGCGGCCGTGGGTTTGGAAGGTGCTGTCGAAGGAGCCTTGGTGAGTTCCTGCGGTGCATCTTGTAGACGGGACACACGCTGCTGCCGCTGTGCGACTCTCTGCGCGGGACCCGGCCGCCTCTCTCTCGTCGTGCCTCTTGGGAGGACCAGTCCAGTTTAATCCCACACGCCGGCTGTCGTCCTCCTCCTCCTCCTCCTCCGGCCCTTGCAGTAATACCTCCCCGTCAAGGACAACGTACCGATCGAGGTCGGAAAGTGTCTCTGGTTTCCCGGTCGCGTTCCCACCCGGACCGTGCCCTCGCTCCATCGTATCCTTCCTGTCGTTCGGAAGCATTCCAGTCGCACAATCTTCCTTCTCCCGTGCTTTCAGCCCCACCCCCACACTCCCTGGCTCCCTGATCGGTCCATCGGCTGTTTCAAGAGAATTTAACTCGGTTCCGACGAGAGGCGGGGTTGACTCGAAAACGTGATCTGCGATTCTTCCCAGATTCCCTCCCGGACCCGCTGCTGAGCGTTTCTGTTCCAGTGCCTTAAACTTGGGAGCCAGGCCGTCCGAGAGGTTGATGTCAGGGAGCAGTTCTTCACACACACACACACACACACACACAGTGGAGAGGAAATTGGGCGGGGGTGGGGAAGACTGCCAGAATGGCCTCCTCTGATCTTGTGTAACAGGCTCGAGGAGGGGCTGAATGGCCTCCTCCTGTTCTTGTGTGACAGGGTCGAGGAGGGGAAGGGCTGAATGGCCTCCTCCAGTTCCTGTGTAACAGGTTGAAGGAGAGGGCAGAATGGCCTCCTCCTGTTCTTGTGTAACAGGCTGAAGGAGAGGGCTGAATGGCCTCCTGTTCCTGTGTAACAGGGTCGAGGAGGAGAGGCTGAAGGAGAGGGCTGAATGGCCTCCTCCTGTTCCTGTGTAACAGGCTGAAGGAGAGGGCTGAATGACCTCCTCCTGTTCCTGTGTAACAGGTTGAAGGAGAGGGCTGAATGGCCTCCTCCTGTTCTTGTGTAACAGGGTCGAGGAGGAGAGGCTGAAGGAGAGGGGCTGAATGGCCTCCCCTCCCGTTCCTGCGTAACAGATACAGCTACGAATATCCGATCAATCCGATTAACCCCACTCCAGCCCCACCGCTCCTTCCCCCCCCCCACGTTTTCCTTCAAACATCTCCCCTTCCAAGTATTTTCTCCAATTCCAACCCCCCCCTTCCCCGAGGGTGGATCTGCTTCCGCTCCCCCCCACCTTTCGGGCAGCGCCTTCCAGATCCCAGCCACTCGCTACCAGCCAAAAAGAATTCTCCTCATCTCCACCCCTCCCCACCCCCCCCCAACAACTCTGGTCCTCCACCCCCCCACCCCCACCCTAACCTCCTCTGCTTCCCTTCCCCACCCCCCACCCACATCGACTGAAATATCTCATCCCTGGTACTGTTCTAGTAAACCTTCCCCCCTCTTTCCGCCCCCACCTTAAAATTTAGCAACCTCAAAAAAGGACACAACGTCTGACAGAGGCCCGACCTAGTGTTTGGTACAAAGGTTCAGCCATAGCTTCCTTGCTGCTGGTGTCGGCTACTGATGCCCCTCCCCTGCGTGACGGGGGGGCGGCACAGGCTCGATGGGCGGAAGGGCCGGGTTTCGCCACTATACACCCCCACCCCTCCTCCCACCCCCGACCCCTCGCTCACCGCGGTGCAGTCGGGGACCTGGGGCCCCACTAACCCTCCCTCCTCCCACCCCTCGCTCACTGCGGTGCAGTCGGGGACCTGGGGCCCCACTAACCCTCCCTCCTCCCACCCCTCACTCACTGCGGTGCAGTCGGGGACCTGGGGCCCCACTAACCCTCCCTCCTCCCACCCCTCACTCACTGCGGTGCAGTCGGGGACCTGGGGCCCCACTAACCCTCCCTCCTCCCACCCCTCGCTCACTGCGGTGCAGTCGGGGACCTGGGGCCCCACTAACCCTCCCTCCTCCCACCCCTCACTCACTGCGGTGCAGTCGGGGACCTGGGGCCCCACTAACCCTCCCTCCTCCCACCCCTCACTCACTGCGGTGCAGTCGGGGACCTGGGGCCCCACTAACCCTCCCTCCTCCCACCCCTCACTCACTGCGGTGCAGTCGGGGACCTGGGGCCCCACTAACCCTCCCTCCTCCCACCCCTCACTCACTGCGGTGCAGTCGGGGACCTGGGGCCCCACTAACCCTCCCTCCTCCCACCCCTCACTCGCGGCGGTGCAGTCGGGGAACTGGCCCACCCGTCCCCCTCGCTCACTGCGGTGCAGTCGGGGACCTGGGGCCCCACTAACCCTCCCTCCTCCCACCCCCACCCCTCACTCACCGCGGTGCAGTCGGGGAAGGGCCGGGTTTCCCACTAACCCCCCCTCCTCCTCCCACCCCCACACCTCGCTCACTGCGGTGCAGTCGGGGAAGGGCCGGGTTTCCCCACTAACCCCCCGACTTCTCCCACCCCCACCCCCTCGCTCACAGCGGTGCAGTTGGGGACCTGGGGCCCCACTAATCCTCCCTCCTCCCACCCCTCACTCACTGTGGTGCAGTCGGGTACCTGGGGCCCCACTAAACCCCCCCCTCCTCCCACTCCGCAACCCTCACTCACTGCGGTGCAGTTGGGGACCTGGGGCCCCACTAACCACCCCCCCCCCCTCCTCCCACCCCCACCCCTCACTCACTGCGGTGCAGTCGGGGACCTGGGGCCCCACTAACCCTCCCTCCTCCCACCCCCACCCCCACCCCTCACTCACCGCGGTGCAGTCGGGGAAGGGCCGGGTTTCCCACTAACCCCCCCTCCTCCTCCCACCCCCACACCTCGCTCACTGCGGTGCAGTCGGGGAAGGGCCGGGTTTCCCCACTAACCCCCCGACTTCTCCCACCCCCACCCCCTCGCTCACAGCGGTGCAGTCGGGGACCTGGGGCCCCACTAATCCTCCCTCCTCCCATCCCTCACTCACTGTGGTGCAGTCGGGTACCTGGGGCCCCACTAACCCCCCCCTCCTCCCACTCCGCAACCCTCACTCACTGCGGTGCAGTCGGGGACCTGGGGCCCCACTAACCCTCCCTCTTCCCACCCCCACCCCTCACTCACTGCGGTGCAGTTGGGGACCTGGGGCCCCACTAACCCCCTCCCACCCCCACCCCTCACTCACTGCGGTGCAGTCGGGGACCTAGGGCCCCACTAACCCTCCCTCCTCCCACCCC
>NW_027598559.1:0-41312 GCF_964194155.1 Cetorhinus maximus
TCTGTGTACTCCTACTCTCCACTCTCTCTCTGTCCCACCTCTTCCTGACTCTCCGTGTGCTCCTTCTCTCCTCTCTCTCTCATTCCAGCCTCTTCCTGACTCTCCGTGTGCTCCTTCTATCCTCTCTCTCTCTCTCCAGCCACGTCCTGACTCTCCTTGTGCTCCTTCTCTCCTCTCTCTCTCTGTCCTGCCTCTTCCTGACTCTCCGTATGCTCCTTCTCTCAAAACTCTCTCTGACCAGCCTCTTCCTCACTCTCCGTGTGCTCCTTCCATCCTCTCTCTCTCTGTCCAGCCTCTTCGTGACTCTCCGTGTGCTCTCTCTCATCTCTCTCTCTCTGTGTCCAGCCTCTTCCTGACTCTCCGTGTGCTCTTTCTATCCTCTCTCTCTTTGTCAAGCCTCTTCCTGACTCTCCGTGTCTCCTTTTATCCTCACTCTCTCTGTCCAGCCTCGTCCTGACTCTCCGTGTGCTCTTTCTATCCTCGCTCTCTCGTTCCAGCCTCTTCCTGACTCTACGTGTGCTCCATCCATCCTCTGTCTCTCTGTCCAGCCTCTTCCTGACTATCCGTGTGCTCCTTCTTTCCTCTCTCTCTCTGTCCAGCCTTTTCCTGACTCTCCGTGTGCTCCTTCTTTCCTCTCTCTCACTGTCCAGCCTCTTCCTGACTCTCCGTGTGCTCCTTCTATCCTCTATCTCTCTGTCCAGCCTCTTCCTGTCTCTCCGTGTGCTCCTTCTCTCCTCTCTCTCTCTGTCCACCCTCTTCCTGACTCTCCGTGTGCTCCTTCTTTCCTCTCTCTCTCTGTCCACCCTCTTCCTGACTCTCCGTGTGCTCCTTCTATCCTCACTCTCTCTGTCCAGCCTCGTCCTGACTCTCCGTGTGCTCTTTCTATCCTCGCTCTCTCGTTCCAGCCTCTTCCTCACTCTACGTGTGCTCCATCCATCCTCTGTCTCTCTGTCCAGCCTCTTCCTGACTATCCGTGTGCTCCTTCTTTCCTCTCTCTCTCTGTCCAGCCTTTTCCTGACTCTCCGTGTGCTCCTTCTTTCCTCTCTCTCTCTGTCCAGCCTCTTCCTGACTATCCGTGTGCTCCTTCTTTCCTCTCTCTCTCTGTCCAGCCTCTTCCTGACTCTCCGTGTGCTCCTTCTATCCTCTATCTCTCTGTCCAGCCTCTTCCTGTCTCTCCGTGTGCTCCTTCTTTCCTCTCTCTCTCTGTCCACCCTCTTCCTGACTATCTGTGTGCTCCTACTCTCCTCTCTCTCTCTGTCCTGCCTCTTCCTGTCTCTCCGTGTGTTCCTTCTATCCTCTCTCTCCTTGTCCAGCCTCTTCCTGACTCTCCGTGTGCTCCTTCTATCCTCTCTCTCACTGTCCAGCCTCTTCCTGACTATCCGTGTGCTCCTTCGCTCCTCTGTCTCTCTGTCCAGCCTCTTCCTGACTATCCGTGTGCTCCTTCTCTCCTCTCTCTCTTTCCAGCCTCTTCCTGTCTCTCCGTCTGCTCCTTCTATCCTCTCTTTCTCTTTCCAGCCGCTTCCTAACACTCCGTGTTCTCCTTCTCTCCTCTCTCTCCTTGTCAAGCCTCTTCCTGACACTCCGTGTTCTCCTTCTATCCTGTTTCTCTCTGTCCTGCCTCTTCCTGCTGCTCCGTGTGCTCCTTCTCTCCTGTTTCTCTCTGTCCAGGCTCTTCCTGACTCTCCGTGTGCTCCTTCTATCCTCTCTCTCTCTGTCCAGCCTCTTCCTGACACTCCCTGTTCTCCTTCTATCCTGTTTCTCTCTGTCCAGCCTCTTCCTGATTCTCCGTGTGCTCCTTCTCTCCTGTTTCTCTCTGTCCTGGCTCTTCCTGACTCTCCGTGTCCTCCTTCTCTCCTCTCGCTCTCTGTCCAGCCTCTTCATCACTCTCCGTGTGCTCCTTCTATCCACTTTCTCTGTCCAGCCTCTTCCTGACTCTCCGTGTGCTCTTTCTATCCTCTCTCTCTCTGTGCAGCCTCTTCCTGACTCTCCGTGTGCTCCTTCTATCCTCTCTCTCTCTGTCCACCCTCTTCCTGACTCTCTGTGTCCTCCTTCTCTCCACTCACTCTCTGTCCAGCCTCTTCATCACTCTCCGTGTGCTCCTTCTATCCTCTTTCTCTGTCCAGCCTCTTCCTGACTCTCCGTGTGCTCCTTCTATCCTCTCTCTCTCTGTGCAGCCTCTTCCTGACTCTCCGTGTGCTCCTTCTATCCTCTCTCTCTCTGTCCACCCTCTTCCTGACTCTCTGTGTCCTCCTTCTCTCATCTCGCTCTCTGTCCAGCCTCTTCATCACTCTCCGTGTGCTCCTTCTATCCTCTTTCTCTGTCCAGCCTCTTCCTGACTCTCCGTGTGCTCCTTCTATCCTCTCTCTCTCTTCACACTCTTCCTGACTCTCCGTGTGCTCCGTCTCTCCTCACTGTCTCTGCCCAGCCTCTTCCTGTCTCTCCGATTGCTCCTTCTATACTCACTCTCTCTGTCCAGCCTCATCCTGACTCTCCGTGTGCTCCTTCTATCCTCTCGATCCCTGTCCAGCCTCTTCCTGACTCTCCGTGTGCTCCTTCTCTCCACTCTCTCTCTGTCCGGCCTCTTCCTGTCTCTCCGTGTGCTCCTTCTATCCTCTCTCTCTCTGTCCAGCCTCTTCCTGTCTTTCTGTGTACTCCTACTCTCCACTCTCTCTCTGTCCCACCTCTTCCTGACTCTCCGTGTGCTCCTTCTCTCCTCTCTCTCTCATTCCAGCCTCTTCCTGACTCTCCGTGTGCTCCTTCTATCCTCTCTCTCTCTCTCCAGCCACGTCCTGACTCTCCTTGTGCTCCTTCTCTCCTCTCTCTCTCTGTCCTGCCTCTTCCTGACTCTCCGTATGCTCCTTCTCTCAAAACTCTCTCTGACCAGCCTCTTCCTCACTCTCCGTGTGCTCCTTCCATCCTCTCTCTCTCTGTTCAGCCTCTTCGTGACTCTCCGTGTGCTCTCTCTCATCTCTCTCTCTCTGTGTCCAGCCTCTACCTGACTCTCCGTGTGCTCCATCTGTCCTCTCTCTCTCTGTCAAGCCTCTTCCTGACTCTCCGTGTGCTCCTTCTATCCTCACTCTCTCTGTCCAGCCTCGTCCTGACTCTCCGTGTGCTCTTTCTATCCTCGCTCTCTCGTTCCAGCCTCTTCCTGACTCTACGTGTGCTCCTTCTATCGTTTCTCTATGTGTCCAGCCTCTTCCTGACTCTGTGTGTGCTCCTTCTATCCTCTTTCTCTGTCCAGCCTCTTCCTGACTCTCCGTGTGCTCCTTCTATCCTCTCTCTCTCTGTCCAGCCTCTTCCTGACTCTCCGTGTGCTCTTTCTATCCTCTCTCTCTCTGTGCAGCCTCTTCCTGACTCTCCGTGTGCTCTTTCTATCCTTTCTCTATATGTCCAGCCTCTTCCTGACTCTGTGTGTGCTCATTCTATCCTCTCTCTCTCTCTGTCCAGACTCTTCATCACTCTCCGTGTGCTTCGTCTATCCTCTTTCTCTCTCCAGCCTCTTCCTGACTCTCCGTGTGCCCCTTCTATCCTCTTTCTCTGTCCTGCCTCTTCCTGACTCTCCATGTGCTCCTTCTCTCCTCTCTCTCTCTGTCCAGCCTCTTCCTGTCTCTCCGTGTGCTCCTTCTCTCCTCTCTCTCTCTGTCCAGCCTCTTCCTCTCTCTCTGTGTGCTCCTTCTCTGCACTCTCTCTCTGTCCCACCTCTTCCTGACTCTCCGTGTGCTCCTTCTCTCCTCTCTCTCTCTGTCCAGCCTCTTCCTGACTCTCCGTGTGCTCCTTCTATCCTCTCTCTCTCTGTCCAGCCTCTTCATCACTCTCCGTGTGCTCCTTCTATCCTCTCTCTCTCTCTCCAGCCGCGTCCTGACTCTCCGTGTGCTCCTTCTCTCCTCTCTTTCTCTGTCCAGCCTCTTCCTGACTCTCCGTGTGCTCCTTCTCTACTCTCTCTCTCTGTCCTGCCTCTTCCTGACTCTCCGTGTGCTCCTTCTATCCTTTCTCTCTCTGTCCATCCTCATCCTCACTCTCCGTGTGCTCCTTCTATCCTCTCTCTCTCTGTCCACCTTCTTCCTGACTATCTGTGTGCACCTTTTCTCCTCTCTCTCTCTGTCCTGCCTCTTCCTGACTCTCCGTATGCTCCTTCTCTCAAAACTCTCTCTGTCCAGCCTCTTCCTCACTCTCCGTGTGCTCCTTCTATCCTCTCTCTCTCTGTCCCACCTCTTCCTAACTGTCCGTGTGCTCTTTCTCATCTCTCTCTCTCTCTGTTCAGCCTCTTCCTGTCTCTCCGTGTGCTCCTTCTCTCCTCTCTCTCTCTGTCCAGCCTCTTCCTGTCTTTCTGTGTACTCCTACTCTCCACTCTCTCTCTGTCCCACCTCTTCCTGACTCTCCGTGTGCTCCTTCTCTCCTCTCTCTCTCATTCCAGCCTCTTCCTGACTCTCCGTGTGCTCCTTCTATCCTCTCTCTCTCTCTCCAGCCATGTCCTGACTCTCCTTGTGCTCCTTCTCTCCTCTCTCTCTCTGTCCTGCCTCTTCCTGACTCTCCGTATGCTCCTTCTCTCAAAACTCTCTCTGACCAGCCTCTTCCTCACTCTCCGTGTGCTCCTTCCATCCTCTCTCTCTCTGTCCAGCCTCTTCGTGACTCTCCGTGTGCTCTCTCTCATCTCTCTCTCTCTGTGTCCAGCCTCTTCCTGACTCTCCGTGTGCTCCATCTGTCCTCTCTCTCTCTGTCAAGCCTCTTCCTGACTCTCCGTGTGCTCCTTCTATCCTCACTCTCTCTGTCCAGCCTCGTCCTGACTCTCCGTGTGCTCTTTCTATCCTCGCTCTCTCGTTCCAGCCTCTTCCTCACTCTACGTGTGCTCCATCCATCCTCTGTCTCTCTGTCCAGCCTCTTCCTGACTATCCGTGTGCTCCTTCTTTCCTCTCTCTCTCTGTCCAGCCTTTTCCAGACTCTCCGTGTGCTCCTTCTTTCCTCTCTCTCTCTGTCCAGCCTCTTCCTGACTCTCCGTGTGCTCCTTCTATCCTCTATCTCTCTGTCCAGCCTCTTCCTGTCTCTCCGTGTGCTCCTTCTCTCCTCTCTCTCTCTGTCCAGCCTCTTCCTCACTCTCCGTGTGCTCCTTCTTTCCTCTCTCTCTCTGTCCACCCTCTTCCTGACTATCTGTGTGCTCCTACTCTCCTCTCTCTCTCTGTCCTGCCTCTTCCTGTCTCTCCGTGTGTTCCTTCTATCCTCTCTCTCCTTGTCCAGCCTCTTCCTGACTCTCCGTGTGCTCCTTCTATCCTCTCTCTCACTGTCCAGCCTCTTCCTGACTATCCGTGTGCTCCTTCGCTCCTCTGTCTCTCTGTCCAGCCTCTTCCTGACTATCCGTGTGCTCCTTCTCTCCTCTCTCTCTTTCCAGCCTCTTCCTGTCTCTCCGTCTGCTCCTTCTATCCTCTCTTTCTCTTTCCAGCCGCTTCCTAACACTCCGTGTTCTCCTTCTCTCCTCTCTCTCCTTGTCAAGCCTCTTCCTGACACTCCGTGTTCTCCTTCTATCCTGTTTCTCTCTGTCCTGCCTCTTCCTGCTGCTCCGTGTGCTCCTTCTCTCCTGTTTCTCTCTGTCCAGGCTCTTCCTGACTCTCCGTGTGCTCCTTCTATCCTCTCTCTCTCTGTCCAGCCTCTTCCTGACACTCCCTGTTCTCCTTCTATCCTGTTTCTCTCTGTCCAGCCTCTTCCTGATTCTCCGTGTGCTCCTTCTCTCCTGTTTCTCTCTGTCCTGGCTCTTCCTGACTGTCCGTGTGCTCCTTCTATCCTCTCTCTCTCTGTCCACCCTCTTCCTGACTCTCCGTGTCCTCCTTCTCTCCTCTCGCTCTCTGTCCAGCCTCTTCATCACTCTCCGTGTGCTCCTTCTATCCACTTTCTCTGTCCAGCCTCTTCCTGACTCTCCGTGTGCTCTTTCTATCCTCTCTCTCTCTGTGCAGCCTCTTCCTGACTCTCCGTGTGCTCCTTCTATCCTCTCTCTCTCTGTCCACCCTCTTCCTGACTCTCTGTGTCCTCCTTCTCTCCTCTCGCTCTCTGTCCAGCCTCTTCATCACTCTCCGTGTGCTCCTTCTATCCTCTTTCTCTGTCCAGCCTCTTCCTGACTCTCCGTGTGCTCCTTCTATCCTCTCTCTCTCTTCACACTCTTCCTGACTCTCCGTGTGCTCCGTCTCTCCTCACTGTCTCTGCCCAGCCTCTTCCTGTCTCTCCGATTGCTCCTTCTATACTCACTCTCTCTGTCCAGCCTCATCCTGACTCTCCGTGTGCTCCTTCTATCCTCTCGATCCCTGTCCAGCCTCTTCCTGACTCTCCGTGTGCTCCTTCTCTCCACTCTCTCTCTGTCCGGCCTCGTCCTGTCTCTCCGTGTGCTCCTTCTATCCTCTCTCTCTCTGTCCAGCCTCTTCCTGAGTCTCCGTGTGCTCCTTCTATCGTTTCTCTATGTGTCCAGCCTCTTCCTGACTCTGTGTGTGCTCCTTCTATCCTCTTTCTCTGTCCAGCCTCTTCCTGACTCTCCGTGTGCTCCTTCTATCCTCTCTCTCTCTGTCCAGCCTCTTCCTGACTCTCCGTGTGCTCTTTCTATCCTCTCTCTCTGTGCAGCCTCTTCCTGACTCTCCGTGTGCTCTTTCTATCCTTTCTCTATATGTCCAGCCTCTTCCTGACTCTGTGTGTGCTCATTCTATCCTCTCTCTCTCTCTGTCCAGACTCTTCATCACTCTCCGTGTGCTTCGTCTATCCTCTTTCTCTCTCCAGCCTCTTCCTGACTCTCCGTGTGCCCCTTCTATCCTCTTTCTCTGTCCTGCCTCTTCCTGACTCTCCATGTGCTCCTTCTCTCCTCTCTCTCTCTGTCCAGCCTCTTCCTGTCTCTCCGTGTGCTCCTTCTCTCCTCTCTCTCTCTGTCCAGCCTCTTCCTCTCTCTCTGTGTGCTCCTTCTCTGCACTCTCTCTCTGTCCCACCTCTTCCTGACTCTCCGTGTGCTCCTTCTCTCCTCTCTCTCTCTGTCCAGCCTCTTCCTGACTCTCTGTGTGCTCCTTCTATCCTCTCTCTCTCTGTCCAGCCTCTTCATCACTCTCCGTGTGCTCCTTCTATCCTCTCTCTCTCTCTCCAGCCGCGTCCTGACTCTCCGTGTGCTCCTTCTCTCCTCTCTTTCTCTGTCCAGCCTCTTCCTGACTCTCCGTGTGCTCCTTCTCTACTCTCTCTCTCTGTCCTGCCTCTTCCTGCCTCTCCGTGTGCTCCTTCTATCCTTTCTCTCTCTGTCCATCCTCATCCTCACTCTCCGTGTGCTCCTTCTATCCTCTCTCTCTGTCCACCTTCTTCCTGACTATCTGTGTGCACCTTTTCTCCTCTCTCTCTCTGTCCTGCCTCTTCCTGACTCTCCGTATGCTCCTTCTCTCAAAACTCTCTCTGTCCAGCCTCTTCCTCACTCTCCGTGTGCTCCTTCTATCCTCTCTCTCTCTGTCCAGCCTCTTCCTAACTGTCCGTGTGCTCTTTCTCATCTCTCTCTCTCTCTGTTCAGCCTCTTCCTGTCTCTCCGTGTGCTCCTTCTCTCCTCTCTCTCTCTGTCCAGCCTCTTCCTGTCTTTCTGTGTACTCCTACTCTCCACTCTCTCTCTGTCCCACCTCTTCCTGACTCTCCGTGTGCTCCTTCTCTCCTCTCTCTCTCATTCCAGCCTCTTCCTGACTCTCCGTGTGCTCCTTCTATCCTCTCTCTCTCTCTCCAGCCATGTCCTGACTCTCCTTGTGCTCCTTCTCTCCTCTCTCTCTCTGTCCTGCCTCTTCCTGACTCTCCGTATGCTCCTTCTCTCAAAACTCTCTCTGACCAGCCTCTTCCTCACTCTCCGTGTGCTCCTTCCATCCTCTCTCTCTCTGTCCAGCCTCTTCCTGACTCTCCGTGTGCTCTCTCTCATCTCTCTCTCTCTGTGTCCAGCCTCTTCCTGACTCTCCGTGTGCTCCATCTGTCCTCTCTCTCTCTGTCAAGCCTCTTCCTGACTCTCCGTGTGCTCCTTCTATCCTCACTCTCTCTGTCCAGCCTCGTCCTGACTCTCCGTGTGCTCTTTCTATCCTCGCTCTCTCGTTCCAGCCTCTTCCTCACTCTACGTGTGCTCCATCCATCCTCTGTCTCTCTGTCCAGCCTCTTCCTGACTATCCGTGTGCTCCTTCTTTCCTCTCTCTCTCTGTCCAGCCTTTTCCTGACTCTCCGTGTGCTCCTTCTTTCCTCTCTCTCTCTGTCCAGCCTCTTCCTGACTCTCCGTGTGCTCCTTCTATCCTCTATCTCTCTGTCCAGCCTCTTCCTGTCTCTCCGTGTGCTCCTTCTCTCCTCTCTCTCTCTGTCCAGCCTCTTCCTCACTCTCCGTGTGCTCCTTCTTTCCTCTCTCTCTCTGTCCACCCTCTTCCTGACTATCTGTGTGCTCCTACTCTCCTCTCTCTCTCTGTCCTGCCTCTTCCTGTCTCTCCGTGTGTTCCTTCTATCCTCTCTCTCCTTGTCCAGCCTCTTCCTGACTCTCCGTGTGCTCCTTCTATCCTCTCTCTCACTGTCCAGCCTCTTCCTGACTATCCGTGTGCTCCTTCGCTCCTCTGTCTCTCTGTCCAGCCTCTTCCTGACTATCCGTGTGCTCCTTCTCTCCTCTCTCTCTTTCCAGCCTCTTCCTGTCTCTCCGTGTGCTCCTTCTATCCTCTCTTTCTCTTTCCAGCCGCTTCCTAACACTCCGTGTTCTCCTTCTCTCCTCTCTCTCCTTGTCAAGCCTCTTCCTGACACTCCGTGTTCTCCTTCTATCCTGTTTCTCTCTGTCCTGCCTCTTCCTGCTGCTCCGTGTGCTCCTTCTATCCTGTTTCTCTCTGTCCTGCCTCTTCCTGCTGCTCCGTGTGCTCCTTCTCTCCTGTTTCTCTCTGTCCAGGCTCTTCCTGACTCTCCGTGTGCTCCTTCTATCCTCTCTCTCTCTGTCCAGCCTCTTCCTGACACTCCCTGTTCTCCTTCTATCCTGTTTCTCTCTGTCCAGCCTCTTCCTGATTCTCCGTGTGCTCCTTCTCTCCTGTTTCTCTCTGTCCTGGCTCTTCCTGACTGTCCGTGTGCTCCTTCTATCCTCTCTCTCTCTGTCCACCCTCTTCCTGACTCTCCGTGTCCTCCTTCTCTCCTCTCGCTCTCTGTCCAGCCTCTTCATCACTCTCCGTGTGCTCCTTCTATCCACTTTCTCTGTCCAGCCTCTTCCTGACTCTCCGTGTGCTCTTTCTATCCTCTCTCTCTCTGTGCAGCCTCTTCCTGACTCTCCGTGTGCTCCTTCTATCCTCTCTCTCTCTGTCCACCCTCTTCCTGACTCTCTGTGTCCTCCTTCTCTCCTCTCACTCTCTGTCCAGCCTCTTCATCACTCTCCGTGTGCTCCTTCTATCCTCTTTCTCTGTCCAGCCTCTTCCTGACTCTCCGTGTGCTCCTTCTATCCTCTCTCTCTCTTCACACTCTTCCTGACTCTCCGTGTGCTCCGTCTCTCCTCACTGTCTCTGCCCAGCCTCTTCCTGTCTCTCCGATTGCTCCTTCTATACTCACTCTCTCTGTCCAGCCTCATCCTGACTCTCCGTGTGCTCCTTCTATCCTCTCGATCCCTGTCCAGCCTCTTCCTGACTCTCCGTGTGCTCCTTCTCTCCACTCTCTCTCTGTCCGGCCTCGTCCTGTCTCTCCGTGTGCTCCTTCTATCCTCTCTCTCTCTGTCCAGCCTCTTCCTGAGTCTCCGTGTGCTCCTTCTATCCTCTCTCTCTCTGTCCAGCCTCTTCCTGACTCTCCGTGTGCTCTTTCTATCCTCTCTCTCTCTGTGCAGCCTCTTCCTGACTCTCCGTGTGCTCTTTCTATCCTTTCTCTATATGTCCAGCCTCTTCCTGACTCTGTGTGTTCTCATTCTATCCTCTCTCTCTCTCTGTCCAGACTCTTCATCACTCTCCGTGTGCTTCGTCTATCCTCTTTCTCTCTCCAGCCTCTTCCTGACTCTCCGTGTGCCCCTTCTATCCTCTTTCTCTGTCCTGCCTCTTCCTGACTCTCCATGTGCTCCTTCTCTCCTCTCTCTCTCTGTCCAGCCTCTTCCTGTCTCTCCGTGTGCTCCTTCTCTCCTCTCTCTCTCTGTCCAGCCTCTTCCTCTCTCTCTGTGTGCTCCTTCTCTGCACTCTCTCTCTGTCCCACCTCTGCCTGACTCTCCGTGTGCTCCTTCTCTCCTCTCTCTCTCTGTCCAGCCTCTTCCTGACTCTCCGTGTGCTCCTTCTATCCTCTATCTCTCTGTCCAGCCTCTTCATCACTCTCCGTGTGCTCCTTCTATCCTCTCTCTCTCTCTCCAGCCGCGTCCTGACTCTCCGTGTGCTCCTTCTCTCCTCTCTTTCTCTGTCCAGCCTCTTCCTGACTCTCCGTGTGCTCCTTCTCTACTCTCTCTCTCATTCCAGCCTCTTCCTGACTCTCCGTGTGCTCCTTCTATCCTCTCTCTCTCTCTCCAGCCATGTCCTGACTCTCCTTGTGCTCCTTCTCTCCTCTCTCTCTCTGTCCTGCCTCTTCCTGACTCTCCGTATGCTCCTTCTCTCAAAACTCTCTCTGACCAGCCTCTTCCTCACTCTCCGTGTGCTCCTTCCATCCTCTCTCTCTCTGTCCAGCCTCTTCGTGACTCTCCGTGTGCTCTCTCTCATCTCTCTCTCTCTGTGTCCAGCCTCTTCCTGACTCTCCGTGTGCTCCATCTGTCCTCTCTCTCTCTGTCAAGCCTCTTCCTGACTCTCCGTGTGCTCCTTCTATCCTCACTCTCTCTGTCCAGCCTCGTCCTGACTCTCCGTGTGCTCCTTCTATCCTCTATCTCTCTGTCCAGCCTCTTCCTGTCTCTCCGTGTGCTCCTTCTCTCCTCTCTCTCTCTGTCCAGCCTCTTCCTCACTCTCCGTGTGCTCCTTCTTTCCTCTCTCTCTCTGTCCACCCTCTTCCTGACTATCTGTGTGCTCCTACTCTCCTCTCTCTCTCTGTCCTGCCTCTTCCTGTCTCTCCGTGTGTTCCTTCTATCCTCTCTCTCCTTGTCCAGCCTCTTCCTGACTCTCCGTGTGCTCCTTCTATCCTCTCTCTCACTGTCCAGCCTCTTGCTGACTATCCGTGTGCTCCTTCGCTCCTCTGTCTCTCTGTCCAGCCTCTTCCTGACTATCCGTGTGCTCCTTCTCTCCTCTCTCTCTTTCCAGCCTCTTCCTGTCTCTCCGTGTGCTCCTTCTATCCTCTCTTTCTCTTTCCAGCCGCTTCCTAACACTCCGTGTGTTCCTTCTCTCCTCTCTCTCCTTGTCAAGCCTCTTCCTGACACTCCGTGTTCTCCTTCTATCCTGTTTCTCTCTGTCCTGCCCCTTCCTGCTGCTCCGTGTGCTCCTTCTCTCCTGTTTCTCTCTGTCCAGGCTCTTCCTGACTCTCCGTGTGCTCCTTCTATCCTCTCGCTCTCTGTCCAGCCTCTTCATCACTCTCCGTGTGCTCCTTCTATCCACTTTCTCTGTCCAGCCTCTTCCTGACTCTCCGTGTGCTCTTTCTATCCTCTCTCTCTCTGTGCAGCCTCTTCCTGACTCTCCGTGTGCTCTTTCTATCCTTTCTCTATATGTCCACCCTCTTCCTGACTCTGTGTGTGCTCATTCTATCCTCTCTCTCTCTCTGTCCAGACTCTTCATCACTCTCCGTGTGCTTCGTCTATCCTCTTTCTCTCTCCAGCCTCTTCCTGACTCTCCGTGTGCCCCTTCTATCCTCTTTCTCTGTCCTGCCTCTTCCTGACTCTCCATGTGCTCCTTCTCTCCTCTCTCTCTCTGTCCAGCCTCTTCCTGTCTCTCCGTGTGCTCCTTCTCTCCTCTCTCTCTCTGTCCAGCCTCTTCCTCTCTCTCTGTGTTCTCCTTCTCTGCACTCTCTCTCTGTCCCACCTCTTCCTGACTCTCCGTGTGCTCCTTCTCTCCTCTCTCTCTCTGTCCAGCCTCTTCCTGACTCTCCGTGTGCTCCTTCTATCCTCTCTCTCTCTGTCCAGCCTCTTCATCACTCTCCGTGTGCTCCTTCTATCCTCTCTCTCTCTCTCCAGCCGCGTCCTGACTCTCCGTGTGCTCCTTCTCTCCTCTCTTTCTCTGTCCAGCCTCTTCCTGACTCTCCGTGTGCTCCTTCTCTACTCTCTCTCTCTGTCCTGCCTCTTCCTGACTCTCCGTGTGCTCCTTCTATCCTTTCTCTCTCTGTCCATCCTCATCCTCACTCTCCGTGTGCTCCTTCTATCCTCTCTCTCTCTGTCCAGCCTCTTCCTGACTCTCCGTGTGCTCCTTCTCTACTCTCTCTCTCTGTCCTGCCTCTTCCTGACTCTCCGTATGCTCCTTCTCTCAAAACTCTCTCTGTCCAGCCTCTTCCTCACTCTCCGTGTGCTCCTTCTATCCTCTCTCTCTCTGTCCAGCCTCTTCCTAACTGTCCGTGTGCTCTTTCTCATCTCTCTCTCTCTCTGTCCAGCCTCTTCCTGACTCTCCGTGTGCTCCAACTCTCCTCGCTCTCTCTTTCCAGCCTCTTCCTGACTCTACGTGCGCTCCATCCATCCTCTGTCTCTCTGTCCAGCCTCTTCCTGACTCTCCGTGTGCTCCTTCTCTCCTCTCTCTCTCTGTCCAGCCTCTTCCTGACTATCCGTGTGCTCCTTGTATCCTCTATCTCTCTGTCCAGCATCTTCCTGTCTCTCCGTGTGCTCCATCTGTCCTCTCTCTCTCTGTCAAGCCTCTTCCTCACTCTCCGTGTGCTCCTTCTATCCTCTCTCTCTCTGTCCACCCTCTTCTTGACTATCTGTGTGCTCCTTCTCTCCTCTCTCTCTGTCCTGCCTCTTCCTGTCTCTCCGTGTGCTCCTTCTATCCTCTCTCTCTCTGTCCAGCCTCTTCTTTACTCTCCGTGTGCTCCTTCGCTCCTCTGTCTCTCTGTCCAGCCTCTTCCTGACTATCCGTGTGCTCCTTCTCTCCTCTCTCTCTCTTTCCAGCCTCTTCCTGTCTCTCCGTGTGCTCCTTCTATCCTCTCTTTCTCTGTCCAGGCTCTTCCTAACACTCCGTGTTCTCCTTCTCTCCTCTCTCTCCTTATCAACCCTCTTACTGCCACTCCGTGTTTTCCTTCTATCCTGTTTCTCTCTGTCCAGCCTCTTCCTGATGCTCCGTGTGCTCCTTCTCTCCTGTTTCTCTCTGTCCACCCTCTTCCTGACTCTCTGTGTGCTCCTTCTATCCCTTCTCTCTCTGTCCAGCCTCTTCCAGACTCTCCGTGTGCTTCTTCTACCCTCTCTCTCTCTGTCCAGCCTCTTCCTGTCTCTCCGTGTGCTCCTTCCGTCCTCTCTCTCTCTGTCCAGCCTCTTGCTGACTCTCCGTGTGCTCTTTCTATCCTCTCTCTCTCTGTCCAGCCTCTTCCTGACTCTCCGTGTGCTCTTTCTATCCTCTCTCTTTCTCTGTCCAGCCTCTTCCGGACTCTCCGTGTGCTCCTTCTATCCTCTCTCTCTCTTTCCACCCTCATCCTGACTATCTGTGTGCTCCTTCTCTCCTCTCTCTCGCTGTCCAGCCTCTTCCTCACTCTCCGTGTGCTCCTTCTATCCTCTCTCTCTCTGTCCACCCTCTTCCTGACTATCTTTGTGCTCCTTCTATCCGCTCTCTCTCTGTCCAGCCTCTTCCTGACTCTCCGTGTGCTCCTTCTCTCCACTCTCTCCTTGTCCAGCCACTTCCTGCCTCTCCGTGTGCCCCTTATATCCTCTCCCTCTCTGTCCAGCCTCTTCCTGACTATCCGTGTGCTCCTTCGCTCCTCTGTCTCTCTGTCCAGTGTCTTCCTGACTATCCGTGTGCTCCTTCTATCCTCTTTCTCTGTCAAGCCTCTTCCTGACTCTCCGTGTGCTCCTTCCAACCTCTCTCGCACTGTCCAGCCTCTTCCTTACTCTCCGTGTGCTCTTTCTCTCCTCTCTCTCTCTGTCCTGCCTCTTCCTGTCTCTCCGTGTGCTTCTTCTCTCCTCTCTCTCTCTGTCCACACTCTTCCTTACTCTCCGTGTGCTCTTTCTCTCCTCTCTCTCTCTGTCCTGCCTCTTCCTGTCTCTCCGTGTGCTTCTTCTCTCCTCTCTCTCTCTGTCCACACTCTTCCTGACTCTCCGTGTGCTTCTTCTCTCCTCTCTCTCTCTGTCCACACTCTTCCTGACTATCTGTGTGCACCTTTTCTCCTCTCTCTCTCTGTCCTGCCTCTTCCTGACTCTCCGTATGCTCCTTCTCTCAAAACTCTCTCTGTCCAGCCTCTTCCTCACTCTCCGTGTGCTCCTTCTATCCTCTCTCTCTCTGTCCCACCTCTTCCTAACTGTCCGTGTGCTCTTTCTCATCTCTCTCTCTCTCTGTTCAGCCTCTTCCTGTCTCTCCGTGTGCTCCTTCTCTCCTCTCTCTCTCTGTCCAGCCTCTTCCTGTCTTTCTGTGTACTCCTACTCTCCACTCTCTCTCTGTCCCACCTCTTCCTGACTCTCCGTGTGCTCCTTCTCTCCTCTCTCTCTCATTCCAGCCTCTTCCTGACTCTCCGTGTGCTCCTTCTATCCTCTCTCTCTCTCTCCAGCCATGTCCTGACTCTCCTTGTGCTCCTTCTCTCCTCTCTCTCTCTGTCCTGCCTCTTCCTGACTCTCCGTATGCTCCTTCTCTCAAAACTCTCTCTGACCAGCCTCTTCCTCACTCTCCGTGTGCTCCTTCCATCCTCTCTCTCTCTGTCCAGCCTCTTCGTGACTCTCCGTGTGCTCTCTCTCATCTCTCTCTCTCTGTGTCCAGCCTCTTCCTGACTCTCCGTGTGCTCCATCTGTCCTCTCTCTCTCTGTCAAGCCTCTTCCTGACTCTCCGTGTGCTCCTTCTATCCTCACTCTCTCTGTCCAGCCTCGTCCTGACTCTCCGTGTGCTCTTTCTATCCTCGCTCTCTCGTTCCAGCCTCTTCCTCACTCTACGTGTGCTCCATCCATCCTCTGTCTCTCTGTCCAGCCTCTTCCTGACTATCCGTGTGCTCCTTCTTTCCTCTCTCTCTCTGTCCAGCCTTTTCCAGACTCTCCGTGTGCTCCTTCTTTCCTCTCTCTCTCTGTCCAGCCTCTTCCTGACTCTCCGTGTGCTCCTTCTATCCTCTATCTCTCTGTCCAGCCTCTTCCTGTCTCTCCGTGTGCTCCTTCTCTCCTCTCTCTCTCTGTCCAGCCTCTTCCTCACTCTCCGTGTGCTCCTTCTTTCCTCTCTCTCTCTGTCCACCCTCTTCCTGACTATCTGTGTGCTCCTACTCTCCTCTCTCTCTCTGTCCTGCCTCTTCCTGTCTCTCCGTGTGTTCCTTCTATCCTCTCTCTCCTTGTCCAGCCTCTTCCTGACTCTCCGTGTGCTCCTTCTATCCTCTCTCTCACTGTCCAGCCTCTTCCTGACTATCCGTGTGCTCCTTCGCTCCTCTGTCTCTCTGTCCAGCCTCTTCCTGACTATCCGTGTGCTCCTTCTCTCCTCTCTCTCTTTCCAGCCTCTTCCTGTCTCTCCGTCTGCTCCTTCTATCCTCTCTTTCTCTTTCCAGCCGCTTCCTAACACTCCGTGTTCTCCTTCTCTCCTCTCTCTCCTTGTCAAGCCTCTTCCTGACACTCCGTGTTCTCCTTCTATCCTGTTTCTCTCTGTCCTGCCTCTTCCTGCTGCTCCGTGTGCTCCTTCTCTCCTGTTTCTCTCTGTCCAGGCTCTTCCTGACTCTCCGTGTGCTCCTTCTATCCTCTCTCTCTCTGTCCAGCCTCTTCCTGACACTCCCTGTTCTCCTTCTATCCTGTTTCTCTCTGTCCAGCCTCTTCCTGATTCTCCGTGTGCTCCTTCTCTCCTGTTTCTCTCTGTCCTGGCTCTTCCTGACTGTCCGTGTGCTCCTTCTATCCTCTCTCTCTCTGTCCACCCTCTTCCTGACTCTCCGTGTCCTCCTTCTCTCCTCTCGCTCTCTGTCCAGCCTCTTCATCACTCTCCGTGTGCTCCTTCTATCCACTTTCTCTGTCCAGCCTCTTCCTGACTCTCCGTGTGCTCTTTCTATCCTCTCTCTCTCTGTGCAGCCTCTTCCTGACTCTCCGTGTGCTCCTTCTATCCTCTCTCTCTCTGTCCACCCTCTTCCTGACTCTCTGTGTCCTCCTTCTCTCCTCTCGCTCTCTGTCCAGCCTCTTCATCACTCTCCGTGTGCTCCTTCTATCCTCTTTCTCTGTCCAGCCTCTTCCTGACTCTCCGTGTGCTCCTTCTATCCTCTCTCTCTCTTCACACTCTTCCTGACTCTCCGTGTGCTCCGTCTCTCCTCACTGTCTCTGCCCAGCCTCTTCCTGTCTCTCCGATTGCTCCTTCTATACTCACTCTCTCTGTCCAGCCTCATCCTGACTCTCCGTGTGCTCCTTCTATCCTCTCGATCCCTGTCCAGCCTCTTCCTGACTCTCCGTGTGCTCCTTCTCTCCACTCTCTCTCTGTCCGGCCTCGTCCTGTCTCTCCGTGTGCTCCTTCTATCCTCTCTCTCTCTGTCCAGCCTCTTCCTGAGTCTCCGTGTGCTCCTTCTATCGTTTCTCTATGTGTCCAGCCTCTTCCTGACTCTGTGTGTGCTCCTTCTATCCTCTTTCTCTGTCCAGCCTCTTCCTGACTCTCCGTGTGCTCCTTCTATCCTCTCTCTCTCTGTCCAGCCTCTTCCTGACTCTCCGTGTGCTCTTTCTATCCTCTCTCTCTCTGTGCAGCCTCTTCCTGACTCTCCGTGTGCTCTTTCTATCCTTTCTCTATATGTCCAGCCTCTTCCTGACTCTGTGTGTGCTCATTCTATCCTCTCTCTCTCTCTGTCCAGACTCTTCATCACTCTCCGTGTGCTTCGTCTATCCTCTTTCTCTCTCCAGCCTCTTCCTGACTCTCCGTGTGCCCCTTCTATCCTCTTTCTCTGTCCTGCCTCTTCCTGACTCTCCATGTGCTCCTTCTCTCCTCTCTCTCTCTGTCCAGCCTCTTCCTGTCTCTCCGTGTGCTCCTTCTCTCCTCTCTCTCTCTGTCCAGCCTCTTCCTCTCTCTCTGTGTGCTCCTTCTCTGCACTCTCTCTCTGTCCCACCTCTTCCTGACTCTCCGTGTGCTCCTTCTCTCCTCTCTCTCTCTGTCCAGCCTCTTCCTGACTCTCTGTGTGCTCCTTCTATCCTCTCTCTCTCTGTCCAGCCTCTTCATCACTCTCCGTGTGCTCCTTCTATCCTCTCTCTCTCTCTCCAGCCGCGTCCTGACTCTCCGTGTGCTCCTTCTCTCCTCTCTTTCTCTGTCCAGCCTCTTCCTGACTCTCCGTGTGCTCCTTCTCTACTCTCTCTCTGTCCTGCCTCTTCCTGCCTCTCCGTGTGCTCCTTCTATCCTTTCTCTCTCTGTCCATCCTCATCCTCACTCTCCGTGTGCTCCTTCTATCCTCTCTCTCTGTCCACCTTCTTCCTGACTATCTGTGTGCACCTTTTCTCCTCTCTCTCTCTGTCCTGCCTCTTCCTGACTCTCCGTATGCTCCTTCTCTCAAAACTCTCTCTGTCCAGCCTCTTCCTCACTCTCCGTGTGCTCCTTCTATCCTCTCTCTCTCTGTCCAGCCTCTTCCTAACTGTCCGTGTGCTCTTTCTCATCTCTCTCTCTCTCTGTTCAGCCTCTTCCTGTCTCTCCGTGTGCTCCTTCTCTCCTCTCTCTCTCTGTCCAGCCTCTTCCTGTCTTTCTGTGTACTCCTACTCTCCACTCTCTCTCTGTCCCACCTCTTCCTGACTCTCCGTGTGCTCCTTCTCTCCTCTCTCTCTCATTCCAGCCTCTTCCTGATTCTCCGTGTGCTCCTTCTATCCTCTCTCTCTCTCTCCAGCCATGTCCTGACTCTCCTTGTGCTCCTTCTCTCCTCTCTCTCTCTGTCCTGCCTCTTCCTGACTCTCCGTATGCTCCTTCTCTCAAAACTCTCTCTGACCAGCCTCTTCCTCACTCTCCGTGTGCTCCTTCCATCCTCTCTCTCTCTGTCCAGCCTCTTCGTGACTCTCCGTGTGCTCTCTCTCATCTCTCTCTCTCTGTGTCCAGCCTCTTCCTGACTCTCCGTGTGCTCCATCTGTCCTCTCTCTCTCTGTCAAGCCTCTTCCTGACTCTCCGTGTGCTCCTTCTATCCTCACTCTCTCTGTCCAGCCTCGTCCTGACTCTCCGTGTGCTCTTTCTATCCTCGCTCTCTCGTTCCAGCCTCTTCCTCACTCTACGTGTGCTCCATCCATCCTCTGTCTCTCTGTCCAGCCTCTTCCTGACTATCCGTGTGCTCCTTCTTTCCTCTCTCTCTCTGTCCAGCCTTTTCCTGACTCTCCGTGTGCTCCTTCTTTCCTCTCTCTCTCTGTCCAGCCTCTTCCTGACTCTCCGTGTGCTCCTTCTATCCTCTATCTCTCTGTCCAGCCTCTTCCTGTCTCTCCGTGTGCTCCTTCTCTCCTCTCTCTCTCTGTCCAGCCTCTTCCTCACTCTCCGTGTGCTCCTTCTTTCCTCTCTCTCTCTGTCCACCCTCTTCCTGACTATCTGTGTGCTCCTACTCTCCTCTCTCTCTCTGTCCTGCCTCTTCCTGTCTCTCCGTGTGTTCCTTCTATCCTCTCTCTCCTTGTCCAGCCTCTTCCTGACTCTCCGTGTGCTCCTTCTATCCTCTCTCTCACTGTCCAGCCTCTTCCTGACTATCCGTGTGCTCCTTCGCTCCTCTGTCTCTCTGTCCAGCCTCTTCCTGACTATCCGTGTGCTCCTTCTCTCCTCTCTCTCTTTCCAGCCTCTTCCTGTCTCTCCGTGTGCTCCTTCTATCCTCTCTTTCTCTTTCCAGCCGCTTCCTAACACTCCGTGTTCTCCTTCTCTCCTCTCTCTCCTTGTCAAGCCTCTTCCTGACACTCCGTGTTCTCCTTCTATCCTGTTTCTCTCTGTCCTGCCTCTTCCTGCTGCTCCGTGTGCTCCTTCTATCCTGTTTCTCTCTGTCCTGCCTCTTCCTGCTGCTCCGTGTGCTCCTTCTCTCCTGTTTCTCTCTGTCCAGGCTCTTCCTGACTCTCCGTGTGCTCCTTCTATCCTCTCTCTCTCTGTCCAGCCTCTTCCTGACACTCCCTGTTCTCCTTCTATCCTGTTTCTCTCTGTCCAGCCTCTTCCTGATTCTCCGTGTGCTCCTTCTCTCCTGTTTCTCTCTGTCCTGGCTCTTCCTGACTGTCCGTGTGCTCCTTCTATCCTCTCTCTCTCTGTCCACCCTCTTCCTGACTCTCCGTGTCCTCCTTCTCTCCTCTCGCTCTCTGTCCAGCCTCTTCATCACTCTCCGTGTGCTCCTTCTATCCACTTTCTCTGTCCAGCCTCTTCCTGACTCTCCGTGTGCTCTTTCTATCCTCTCTCTCTCTGTGCAGCCTCTTCCTGACTCTCCGTGTGCTCCTTCTATCCTCTCTCTCTCTGTCCACCCTCTTCCTGACTCTCTGTGTCCTCCTTCTCTCCTCTCACTCTCTGTCCAGCCTCTTCATCACTCTCCGTGTGCTCCTTCTATCCTCTTTCTCTGTCCAGCCTCTTCCTGACTCTCCGTGTGCTCCTTCTATCCTCTCTCTCTCTTCACACTCTTCCTGACTCTCCGTGTGCTCCGTCTCTCCTCACTGTCTCTGCCCAGCCTCTTCCTGTCTCTCCGATTGCTCCTTCTATACTCACTCTCTCTGTCCAGCCTCATCCTGACTCTCCGTGTGCTCCTTCTATCCTCTCGATCCCTGTCCAGCCTCTTCCTGACTCTCCGTGTGCTCCTTCTCTCCACTCTCTCTCTGTCCGGCCTCGTCCTGTCTCTCCGTGTGCTCCTTCTATCCTCTCTCTCTCTGTCCAGCCTCTTCCTGAGTCTCCGTGTGCTCCTTCTATCCTCTCTCTCTCTGTCCAGCCTCTTCCTGACTCTCCGTGTGCTCTTTCTATCCTCTCTCTCTCTGTGCAGCCTCTTCCTGACTCTCCGTGTGCTCTTTCTATCCTTTCTCTATATGTCCAGCCTCTTCCTGACTCTGTGTGTGCTCATTCTATCCTCTCTCTCTCTCTGTCCAGACTCTTCATCACTCTCCGTGTGCTTCGTCTATCCTCTTTCTCTCTCCAGCCTCTTCCTGACTCTCCGTGTGCCCCTTCTATCCTCTTTCTCTGTCCTGCCTCTTCCTGACTCTCCATGTGCTCCTTCTCTCCTCTCTCTCTCTGTCCAGCCTCTTCCTGTCTCTCCGTGTGCTCCTTCTCTCCTCTCTCTCTCTGTCCAGCCTCTTCCTCTCTCTCTGTGTGCTCCTTCTCTGCACTCTCTCTCTGTCCCACCTCTGCCTGACTCTCCGTGTGCTCCTTCTCTCCTCTCTCTCTCTGTCCAGCCTCTTCCTGACTCTCCGTGTGCTCCTTCTATCCTCTATCTCTCTGTCCAGCCTCTTCATCACTCTCCGTGTGCTCCTTCTATCCTCTCTCTCTCTCTCCAGCCGCGTCCTGACTCTCCGTGTGCTCCTTCTCTCCTCTCTTTCTCTGTCCAGCCTCTTCCTGACTCTCCGTGTGCTCCTTCTCTCCTCTCTCTCTCATTCCAGCCTCTTCCTGACTCTCCGTGTGCTCCTTCTATCCTCTCTCTCTCTCTCCAGCCATGTCCTGACTCTCCTTGTGCTCCTTCTCTCCTCTCTCTCTCTGTCCTGCCTCTTCCTGACTCTCCGTATGCTCCTTCTCTCAAAACTCTCTCTGACCAGCCTCTTCCTCACTCTCCGTGTGCTCCTTCCATCCTCTCTCTCTCTGTCCAGCCTCTTCGTGACTCTCCGTGTGCTCTCTCTCATCTCTCTCTCTCTGTGTCCAGCCTCTTCCTGACTCTCCGTGTGCTCCATCTGTCCTCTCTCTCTCTGTCAAGCCTCTTCCTGACTCTCCGTGTGCTCCTTCTATCCTCACTCTCTCTGTCCAGCCTCGTCCTGACTCTCCGTGTGCTCCTTCTATCCTCTATCTCTCTGTCCAGCCTCTTCCTGTCTCTCCGTGTGCTCCTTCTCTCCTCTCTCTCTCTGTCCAGCCTCTTCCTCACTCTCCGTGTGCTCCTTCTTTCCTCTCTCTCTCTGTCCACCCTCTTCCTGACTATCTGTGTGCTCCTACTCTCCTCTCTCTCTCTGTCCTGCCTCTTCCTGTCTCTCCGTGTGTTCCTTCTATCCTCTCTCTCCTTGTCCAGCCTCTTCCTGACTCTCCGTGTGCTCCTTCTATCCTCTCTCTCACTGTCCAGCCTCTTGCTGACTATCCGTGTGCTCCTTCGCTCCTCTGTCTCTCTGTCCAGCCTCTTCCTGACTATCCGTGTGCTCCTTCTCTCCTCTCTCTCTTTCCAGCCTCTTCCTGTCTCTCCGTGTGCTCCTTCTATCCTCTCTTTCTCTTTCCAGCCGCTTCCTAACACTCCGTGTGTTCCTTCTCTCCTCTCTCTCCTTGTCAAGCCTCTTCCTGACACTCCGTGTTCTCCTTCTATCCTGTTTCTCTCTGTCCTGCCCCTTCCTGCTGCTCCGTGTGCTCCTTCTCTCCTGTTTCTCTCTGTCCAGGCTCTTCCTGACTCTCCGTGTGCTCCTTCTATCCTCTCGCTCTCTGTCCAGCCTCTTCATCACTCTCCGTGTGCTCCTTCTATCCACTTTCTCTGTCCAGCCTCTTCCTGACTCTCCGTGTGCTCTTTCTATCCTCTCTCTCTCTGTGCAGCCTCTTCCTGACTCTCCGTGTGCTCTTTCTATCCTTTCTCTATATGTCCAGCCTCTTCCTGACTCTGTGTGTGCTCATTCTATCCTCTCTCTCTCTCTGTCCAGACTCTTCATCACTCTCCGTGTGCTTCGTCTATCCTCTTTCTCTCTCCAGCCTCTTCCTGACTCTCCGTGTGCCCCTTCTATCCTCTTTCTCTGTCCTGCCTCTTCCTGACTCTCCATGTGCTCCTTCTCTCCTCTCTCTCTCTGTCCAGCCTCTTCCTGTCTCTCCGTGTGCTCCTTCTCTCCTCTCTCTCTCTGTCCAGCCTCTTCCTCTCTCTCTGTGTTCTCCTTCTCTGCACTCTCTCTCTGTCCCACCTCTTCCTGACTCTCCGTGTGCTCCTTCTCTCCTCTCTCTCTCTGTCCAGCCTCTTCCTGACTCTCCGTGTGCTCCTTCTATCCTCTCTCTCTCTGTCCAGCCTCTTCATCACTCTCCGTGTGCTCCTTCTATCCTCTCTCTCTCTCTCCAGCCGCGTCCTGACTCTCCGTGTGCTCCTTCTCTCCTCTCTTTCTCTGTCCAGCCTCTTCCTGACTCTCCGTGTGCTCCTTCTCTACTCTCTCTCTCTGTCCTGCCTCTTCCTGACTCTCCGTGTGCTCCTTCTATCCTTTCTCTCTCTGTCCATCCTCATCCTCACTCTCCGTGTGCTCCTTCTATCCTCTCTCTCTCTGTCCAGCCTCTTCCTGACTCTCCGTGTGCTCCTTCTCTACTCTCTCTCTCTGTCCTGCCTCTTCCTGACTCTCCGTATGCTCCTTCTCTCAAAACTCTCTCTGTCCAGCCTCTTCCTCACTCTCCGTGTGCTCCTTCTATCCTCTCTCTCTCTGTCCAGCCTCTTCCTAACTGTCCGTGTGCTCTTTCTCATCTCTCTCTCTCTCTGTCCAGCCTCTTCCTGACTCTCCGTGTGCTCCAACTCTCCTCGCTCTCTCTTTCCAGCCTCTTCCTGACTCTACGTGCGCTCCATCCATCCTCTGTCTCTCTGTCCAGCCTCTTCCTGACTCTCCGTGTGCTCCTTCTCTCCTCTCTCTCTCTGTCCAGCCTCTTCCTGACTATCCGTGTGCTCCTTGTATCCTCTATCTCTCTGTCCAGCATCTTCCTGTCTCTCCGTGTGCTCCATCTGTCCTCTCTCTCTCTGTCAAGCCTCTTCCTCACTCTCCGTGTGCTCCTTCTATCCTCTCTCTCTCTGTCCACCCTCTTCTTGACTATCTGTGTGCTCCTTCTCTCCTCTCTCTCTGTCCTGCCTCTTCCTGTCTCTCCGTGTGCTCCTTCTATCCTCTCTCTCTCTGTCCAGCCTCTTCTTTACTCTCCGTGTGCTCCTTCGCTCCTCTGTCTCTCTGTCCAGCCTCTTCCTGACTATCCGTGTGCTCCTTCTCTCCTCTCTCTCTCTTTCCAGCCTCTTCCTGTCTCTCCGTGTGCTCCTTCTATCCTCTCTTTCTCTGTCCAGGCTCTTCCTAACACTCCGTGTTCTCCTTCTCTCCTCTCTCTCCTTATCAACCCTCTTACTGCCACTCCGTGTTTTCCTTCTATCCTGTTTCTCTCTGTCCAGCCTCTTCCTGATGCTCCGTGTGCTCCTTCTCTCCTGTTTCTCTCTGTCCACCCTCTTCCTGACTCTCTGTGTGCTCCTTCTATCCCTTCTCTCTCTGTCCAGCCTCTTCCAGACTCTCCGTGTGCTTCTTCTACCCTCTCTCTCTCTGTCCAGCCTCTTCCTGTCTCTCCGTGTGCTCCTTCCGTCCTCTCTCTCTCTGTCCAGCCTCTTGCTGACTCTCCGTGTGCTCTTTCTATCCTCTCTCTCTCTGTCCAGCCTCTTCCTGACTCTCCGTGTGCTCTTTCTATCCTCTCTCTTTCTCTGTCCAGCCTCTTCCGGACTCTCCGTGTGCTCCTTCTATCCTCTCTCTCTCTTTCCACCCTCATCCTGACTATCTGTGTGCTCCTTCTCTCCTCTCTCTCGCTGTCCAGCCTCTTCCTCACTCTCCGTGTGCTCCTTCTATCCTCTCTCTCTCTGTCCACCCTCTTCCTGACTATCTTTGTGCTCCTTCTATCCGCTCTCTCTCTGTCCAGCCTCTTCCTGACTCTCCGTGTGCTCCTTCTCTCCACTCTCTCCTTGTCCAGCCACTTCCTGCCTCTCCGTGTGCCCCTTATATCCTCTCCCTCTCTGTCCAGCCTCTTCCTGACTATCCGTGTGCTCCTTCGCTCCTCTGTCTCTCTGTCCAGTGTCTTCCTGACTATCCGTGTGCTCCTTCTATCCTCTTTCTCTGTCAAGCCTCTTCCTGACTCTCCGTGTGCTCCTTCCAACCTCTCTCGCACTGTCCAGCCTCTTCCTTACTCTCCGTGTGCTCTTTCTCTCCTCTCTCTCTCTGTCCTGCCTCTTCCTGTCTCTCCGTGTGCTTCTTCTCTCCTCTCTCTCTCTGTCCACACTCTTCCTGACTCTCCGTGTGCTCCTTCTCTCCTCTCTCTCTCTGTCCTGCCTCTTCCTGACTCTCCGTGCGCTCCTTCTATCCTCTCTCTCTCTGTCAAGCCTCTTCCTGACTCTCCGTATCCTCCTTCTCTCCTCTCTCTCTCTGTCAAGCCTCTTCCTAACTCTCTGTGTGCTCCTTCTATCCTCTCTCTCTCTGTCCAGCCTCTTCCTGACTCTCCGTGTGCTCCTTCCATCCTCTCTCTCTCTGTCCACACTCTTCCTTACTCTCCGTGTGCTCCTTCGCTCCTCTCTCTCTCTGTCCAGCCTCTTCCTGACTATCCGTGTGCTCCTTCTATCCTCTCTCTCTGTCCAGCCTCTTCCTGTCTCTCCGTGTGCTCCTTCGCTCCTCTCTCTCTCTGTCCAGTCTCTTCCTGACTCTCCGTGTGCTCCTTCTAACCTCTCTCTCTCTGTCCAGCCTCTTCCTGACTCTTCGTGTGCTCCTTCTATCCTCTCTCTCTCTGTCCAGCCTCTTCCTGACTCTTCGTGTGCTCCTTCTATCCTCTCTCTCTCTTTCCACCCTCTTCCTCACTCTCCGTGTGCTCCTTCTATCCTCTCTCTCTCTGTCCACCCTCTTCCTGACTACCTGTGTTCTCCTTCTCTCCTCTCTCTCTCTGTCCTGCCTCTTCCTGACTCTCCGTGCGCTCCTTCTACCCTCTCTCTCTCTGTCAAGCCTCTTCCTGACTCTCCGTATGCTCCTTCTCTCCTCTCTCTCTCTGTCAAGCCTCTTACTGACTCTCTGTGTGCTCCTTCTATCCTCTCTCTCTCTGTCCAGCCTCTTCCTGACTCTTCGTGTGCTCCTTCTATCCTCTCTCTCTCTGTCCAGCCTCTTCCTGACTCTTCGTGTGCTCCTTCTATCCTCTCTCTCTCTGTCCAGCCTCTTCCTGACTCTCCGTGTGCTCCTTCCATCCTCTCTCTCTCTGTCCAGCCTCTTCCTTACTCTCCGTGTGCTCCTTCTATCCTCTCTCTCTCTGTCCAGCCTCTTCCTGACTTTCCGTGTGCTCCTTCTCTCCTCTCTTTCTCTGTCCAGCCTCTTCCTCACTCTCCGTGTCCGAGGTTTACATTTCAGACGCGTCATTTCTCCACACCTCAATCGTTTCCTGCAAGTTTGAGGCAACCAGTGATTTTGGAAAGCATGGGAGAACAGAAAAATGGCGGTGCAGAAAGAGGCCATTCAGCCCATCGTGTCTACGCCAGCCAAAAAGAGATGAAAGCAACCAGTCGCTCATCTTAATCCCATTTTCCGGCCCCTGTTCTGTATCCTCGCAGGTTAAAGCGCTTCAGGAGCAGATCCTGGGAGCTTCTCAATCAGTTGAGAGTTTCAGCCTCAACCACCAGTTTAGACAGTGACTTCCAGACACCCACCACCCTCTGGGTGAACAAGTTTTTCCCCATGTCCCCCTCTACTCCTTCTACCAACCCCCTTAAACCTGTGCCCCCCGGTAACTGACCCCTTAGCTAGGGGGGAAACAAGTCTTTACTGTCTCTCCTATCTGGGCCCCTCATAAGCAGGTCACCCCCCACCCCCCTCCACCTCCCCAAGGAAAACAACCCCAGCCGATCCAATCTCTCCTCCTAGCTGCAATTTTCAAACCCTGGCAACACCTTTGTAAATCTCCTCTGTGCTCTCTCCAGAGTAATGATGTCCTTCCTGTAATGTGGTGACCAGAACTGTACACAAAATTCCAGCTGTGGCCTAACCAGCGGTTTATACCGTTCCGGCATGACATTCCTGCTTTGGTATTCAATACCTCGTCCAATAAAGGAAACCATTCCTTACGCTTTCTTGACCACCTTCTCCACCTGTCCTGCACCTTCAGGGACCTGTGGACATGCACTCCAAGGTCTCTCACTTCCTCAACCCCTCTCAATACCCTCCCGTTATATTGAGTATTCCCTTGCTTTATTTGCCCTCCTCACATTCCTGACCTCACACTTTCCTGGATAGAATCCCATTTGCCACTTCTCCACCCACTCAACCAAACCACCGATATCATTCTGGAGTCGGAAGCTATCCTCTTCACTATCAACTACACGGCCAATTGCCTCCCACATTTAAATCCAATCATTAATATATACAACACACAGTAAGGGGCCCAACACTGAGCCCTGTGGAACACCACTGGAGACCGTTTTCCATCTACAAAAACATCCATTGACCATTACCCTTTGTTTCCTGCCATGGATCCAACTCACCACCTTCTCCTGCAGGCTCGAGGGGCTGAATGGCCTATTCCTGCTCCTCATTCGTATGTTTGTATCTCACTTTCCTGACCAGTCTGCCATGTGGGACCTTGTCGAACGCCTCCCTGAAATCCATGTAGACAACATCCACTGCACTACCCACATCAATCCTCCTTGTTACTTCCTCAGAAAATTTGATTTAAGTTAGTAAGACACGACCTTCCCCCTGACAAAACCGTGCTGACTATCCCTGATCAATCTGTGCCTTTCTAAGTGACAGTTTATCCCGTCTCTCAGGATTGTTTCCGATAATTTGCCCACCACTGAAGTCAGACTGACCGGCCTATAATTTTCTGGCCTATCCATCGCACCCTTTTTTAAATAATGGTATAATGTTCGGAGACCTCCAATCCTCTGGGACCTCACCTGTATCTAGTGAGGATTGGAAAGAGATCCTTAGAGCAGCCGCTATTTCCTCCCTGGCTTCCTTCAACAGCCTGGGATACAATCCATCCGGCCCTGGTGATTTATCCACCTTCAAGGGTGCCAGTCCCTCCAGTACTTCCTCTCTCACTTTGCTTATTGTATCTAATATTTCACAGAATCACAGAAAGCAGAAGAGGCCCTTCGGCCCATCGAGTCTGCGCCGACACGTGAGAAACACCTGACCTACCTCCCTAACCCCATTTACCAGCACTTGGCCCCATAGCCTTGAATGTTGATGAGGTGCCAAGTGCTCATCCAGGTACTTTTTAAAGGATGTGAGGCTAACCCGCCTCCACCACCCTCCCAGGCAGCGCATTCCAGCCCCTCACCATCCTCTGGGTCAAAAAGTTTATCCTCACATCCCCCCCTAAACCTCCTGCCCCTCACCTTGAACTTGTGTCCCCCTTGTGACTGACCCTTCAACTAAGGGGAACAGCTGCTCCCTATCCACCCTGTCCATGCCCCTCATAATCTTGTACACCTCGATCAGGTCGCCCCTCAGTCTTCTCTGCTCCAACGAAAACAACCCAAGTCTATCCAACCTCTCTTCATAACTTAAATGTTTCATCCCAGGCAACATCCTGGTGAATCTCCTCTGCACCCCCTCCAGTGCCATCACATCCTTCCTATAATGTGGCAACCAGAACTGCACACAGTATTCCAGCTGTGGCCTCACCGAGGCCCTGTACAGCTGCAGTAAGACATCCTTGCTCCTGTACTCAAGTCCTCTCACAATGAAGGTCAATATACCATTTGCCTTCCTAACCGCCTGCTGCACCTACACGCCTGCTTTCAGTGACTGGTGTACAAGGACACCCAGGTCTCTTTGTACATCAACATTTCCCAATCTATCACCATTTAAATAATACTCTGCCATCCTGTTTTTCCTACCAAAGTGGATACCTTCACACTTATCCACATTATGCTGCATCTGCCATGTATTTGCCCACTCACTCAACTTGTCTAAATCGCCTTGAAGCCTCTTAACACCCTCCTCATCGCTCACATTCCCACCAAGTTTCATGTTGTCAGCAAACTTGGAAACGTTACATTTGGTTCCCTCATCCAAATCATTGATATAGATTGTGAATAGCTGGGACCCAAGTACTGATCCCTGCGGTACCCCACTAGTCACTGCCTGCCACCCTGAAAAAGACCCATTTATTCCTACTCTCTGTTTCCTGTCTGTTAACCAATTCTCAATCCATGCCAATATATTACCCCCAATCCCATGTGCTTTAATTTTACACACTAACCTCTGAGGTGGGACTTGATCAAAAAGCTCCCTGAAAATCCATATACACCACATTCACTGGTTCTCCCTTATCTACTCTGCTGGTTACCTCCTCAAAGAACTTCAGTGGGTCTGTCAAACATAATTTCTCTTCGTGACTACTTCACCTGTAAAAACACCAAAAAAGTACAAAAGGACAAGAGCTTGCACATTCTGGACTTAATCCTGTTCTATTCCAGTAACAATAATGTTCTTCTCCGTGACACTGAATCTTGTGCCTGGCTTGGCCTTTGTGTCAACCCAAAGTGATCCGGTAGTTTTAATTTACTCTCGTGAGAGAGCAAACTCTCCAAGCTGGCGCTGCAGTCACCCTTTTCTTTCCGCTTCTTCCCACACTTGTCGTGTTTTGGCAGGCTTTCTTTTATTGATTCACGGGGATTTGGGTGTCGCTGGCTGGGCCCAGCATTTATTGCCCATCCCCAATTGCCCCATCAGAAGGTGGTGGTGAGCTGCCTTCCTGAACTGCTGCAGTCCCTGTGGTGTAGGTACACCCACGGCACTGTTAGGGAGGGAGTTCCAGGATTTTGTCCGTGTGGTGTAGGTACACCCACGGCGCTGTTAGGGAGGGAGTTCCAGGATTTTGTCCGTGTGGTGTAGGTACACCCACGGCGCTGTTAGGGAGGGAGTTCCAGGATTTTGTCCGTGTGGTGTAGGTACACCCACGGCGCTGTTAGGGAGGGACAGCACTCATCCTGTTCAAATCTCTCCCTCCCTACCTCTGTAACCTCCTCCAGCCCCTACAATTCTCATCCTCCTGATCAAATCCCTCCCTCACTCCCTCCCTCCCTATCTCTGTAACCTCCTCCAGCCCCTACAATTCACATCCTCCTGTTCAAATCCCTCCCTCACTCCCTCCCTCCCTATCTCTGGAACCTCCTCCAGCCCCTACAATTCTCATCCTCCTCTTAAAATCCCTCCCTCACCCCCTCCCTCCCTATCTCTGTAACCTCCTCCAGCCCCTACAATTCTCATCCTCCTCTTAAAATCCCTCCCTCACTCCCTCCCTCCCTATCTCTGTAACCTCCTCCAGCCCCTACAATTCTCATCCTCCTGTTCAAATCCCTCCCTCAACCCCTCCCTCCCTATCTCTGGAACCTCCTCCATCCCCTACAATTCCCTTCCTCCTGTTCAAATCCCTCCCTCGCCCCCTCCCTCCCTATCTCTGGAACCTCCTCCATCCCCTACAATTCTCATACTCCTCTTCAAATCCCTCCCTCACACCCTCCCTCCCTATCTCTGTAACCTCCAGCACCTACAATTCTCATCCTCCTGTTCAAATCCCTCCCTCACCCCCTCCTTCCCTATCTCTGTAACCTCCTCCAGCCCCTACAATTCCCTTCCTCCTGTTCAAATCCGTACCTCACCCAATCCCCGCCTATCTCTGTAACCTCCTCCAGCCCCTACAATTCCCATCCTCCTGTTTAAATCCCTCCCTCACCCCCTCCCTCCCTATCTCTGTAATCTCCTCCAGCCCCTACAATTCTCATCCTCCTGTTTAAATCCCTCCCTCACCCCCTCCCTCCCTATCTCTGGAACCTCCTCCATCCCCTACATTCCTCATCCTCCTCTTCAAATTCCTCCCTCACCCCCTCCCTCCCTATCTCTGTAACCTCCAGCCCCTACAATTCCCATCCTCCTGTTCAAATCCCTCCCTCACCTCCTCCTTCCCTATCTCTGGAACCTCCTCCATCCCCTACAATTCTCATCCAACTCTTCAAATCCCTCCATCACCCCTCCCTCCCTATCTTTGGAACTTCCTCCAGCCCCTACAATTCTCATCCTCCTGTTCAAATCCCTCCCTCCCTATCTCTGTAACCTCCTCCAGCCCCTACAATTCTCATCCTGTTCAAATCCCTCCCTCACCCCTCCCTCCCTATCTCTGTAACCTCCTCCATGCCCTACAATTCCCTTCCTCCTGTTCAAATCCCTCCCTCGCCCCCTCCCTCCCGATCTCTGTAACCTCCTCCAGCCCCTACAATCCTCAACCTCCGGTTCAAATCCATCCTTCATCCCCTCCCTCCCTATCTCTGTAACCTCCAGCCCCTACAATTCTCATCCTCCTGTTCAAATCACTCCCTCACCCCCTCCCTCCCTATCTCTGGAACCTCCTCCATCCCCTACAATTCTCATCCTCCTCTTCAAATCCCTCCCTCACCCCTCCCTCCCTATCTCTGGAACTTCCTCCAGCCCCTACAATTCTCATCCTCCTGTTCAAATCCCTCCCTCACCCTCTCCCTCCCTGTCCCTGTAACCTCTTCCAGCCCCTACAATTCTCATCCTCCTGTTCAAATCCCTCCCTCCCTTTCTCTGTACCTCCTCCAGCCCCTACAATTCTCATCCTGTTCAAATCCCTCCCTCACCCCTCCCTCCCTATCTCCGTAACCTCCTCCAGCCCCTACAATTCTCATCCTTCTGTTCAAACCCTTCCTCACCCTCTCCCTCCCTATCTCTGTAACCTCGAGCCCCTACAATTCTCATCCTCCTGTTCAAATCCCTCCCTCACCCCCTCCCTCCCTATCTCTGGAACCTCCTCCATCCCCTACAATTCTCATCCTCCTCTTCAAATCCCTCCCTCACCCCCTCCCTCCCTATCTCTGTAACCTCCAGCCCCTACAATTCTCATCCTCCTGTTCAAATCCCTCCCTCACCCCCTCCTTCCCTATCTCTGTAACCTCCTCCAGCCCCTACAATTCCCTTCCTCCTGTTCAAGTCCCTACCTCACCCAATCCCTCCCTATCTCTGTAACCTCCTCCAGCCCCTACTTCTCATCCTCCTGTTCAAATCCCTCCCTCACCCCCTCCCTCCCTATCTCTGGAACCTCCTCCATTCCCTACATTCCTCATCCTCTTCAAATCCCTCCCTCACCCCCTCCCTCCCTATCTCTGTAACCTCCAGCCCCTACAATTCTCATCCTCCTGTTCAAATCCCTCCCTCATCTCCTCCCTCCCTATCTCTGGAACCTCCTCCATCTCCTACAATTCTCATCCTCCTCTTCAAATCCCTCCCTCACCCCTCCTTCCCTATCTCTGGAACTTCCTCCAGCCCCTACAATTCTCATCCTCCTCTTCAAATCCCTCCCTCACCCTCTCCCTCCCTATCCCTGTAACCTCTTCCAGCCCCTACAATTCTCATCCTCCTCTTCAAATCCCTCCCTCCCTTTCTCTGTACCTCCTCCAGCCCCTACAATTCTCATCCTGTTCAAATCCCTCCCTCACCCCTCCCTCCCTATCTCCGTAACCTCCTCCAGCCCCTACAATTCTCATCCTCCTGTTCAAATCCCTCCCTCACCCACTCCCTCCCTATCTCTGTAACCTCCTCCAGCCCCTACAATTCTCATCCTCCTGTTCAAATCCCTCCCTCCCTATCTCTGTAACCTCCTCCAGCCCCTACAATTCTCATCCTCCTCTTCAAATCCCTCCCTCCCTATCCCTGTAACCCCCTCCAGCCCCTACAATTCTCATCCTTCTGTTCAAACCCTTCCTCACCCTCTCCCTCCCTATCTCTGTAACCTCCTCCAGCCCCTACAATTCTCATCCTCCTGTTCAAATCCCTCCCCATCTCTGGAACCTCCTCCAGCCCCATCAATTCTCATCCTCCTCTTCAAATCCCTCCCTCACCCCCTCCCTCCCTATCTCTGGAACCTCCTCCAGCTCCTACAATTCTCATCCTCCTGTTCAAATCCCTCCCTATCTCTGTAACCTCCTCCAGCCCCTACAATCCTCATCCTCCTGTTCAAATCCCTTCCTCTCCTCCTCCCTCCCTATCTCTGTAACCTCCTCCAGCCCTGCCATTGGTGGCCAGGCCTTCAGCTGCCTGGGGTGGGTGGGCGGGTGGGGCGAGGGTTTGGGAGGTGAGGGGGGGGGTCAGCCCTCAGATCTGGATGTCTGTCTCTGAACATCTCCGTGTCTCTCTCTCCTCGTTTCAGACGCTCTGGAAGATTGCCCGTCCCCAGCACCTCCTCCATCTCGGGGTTTAAATGTTCTCCCATTCTCCCATGTGCCTTGGGGAGATTTTACTTGGGGAGGTTGTAGGCTCCATAGCAATGTAGCGCGTTGTTGCTGCACTGAGGCCCCACAGGAGACGGAAGAGATCACCGGTCCCGGTCGTGCTCTGTCCTTCGATTGGATCCCGATCGACAGGGTTCTCCGGGAGACGATACCTGTTCTCCCAACTCTCTCCACATGAGCCAGTCAGCAACTGGTTTCCCACTCACGGTGGGGTAGACAGGGCCCTCAACTGTGTCCGGCCCATCTCCCGAGCATCCGCCCTCACGCCTTCCTCTCCCTCCCAGAACCATGATAGGGTCCCCCTTGTCCTCACTTATCACCCCACCAGCCTCCGCATTCAAAGGATCATCTTCCGCCAACTCCAGCATGATGCCACCACCACATCTTCCCTTCACCCCCCCGTCGGCATTCCGCAGGGATCATTCCCTCCGGGACACCCTGGTCCACTCCTCCATCACCCCCTACACCTCAACCCCCTCCCACGGCACCTTCCCATGCAACCGCAGAAGGTGCAACACCTGCCCCTTTACCCCGTCCCTCCTCACCGTCCAAGGGCCCAAACACTCCTTTCAGGTGAAGCAGCATTTCATTTGCACTTCCCTCAACTTAATCTATTGCATTCGCTGCTCCCAATGCGGTTTCCTCTACATTGGAGAGACCAAACGCAGACTGGGTGACCACTTTGCTGAACACCTTCGGTCTGTCCGCAAGCATTACCTAGACCTCCCTGTCCCATGACCCAGACCTCCCTGTCCCATGACCCAGACCTCCCTGTCCCATGACCCAGACCTCCCTGTCCCATGACCCAGACCTCCCTGTCGCTTGCCATTTCGACACCCCACCCTGCTCTCATGCCCACATGTCCGACCTTGGCCTGCTGCATTGTTCCAGTGAAGCTCAACAAAAACTGGAGGAACAGCACCTCATCTTCCGACTGGGCACTTTACAGCCTTCCGGACTTAACCATGGAGTTCGACAACTTCAGACCAGGAACTCCCTCCTCCATCCCCACCCCCATTTTTTATTCCTTTTTTTCAAAATTCATTATTTTTTACCCATTTATTTTTATTCATTGTTTTATCGTCCCTTTTCTATCTTTTTTCCCCATCCCCATCTCCTCCCCCTATCCCACTCGGGCCATCTGAATTGTCCATGTCGTTCTTTCCAGAGTGCTAACCCTTGTCCTGCTATTATCACATTCTGCTTTCTCACCCGAATGCCACCATCTGCACCTCCATTAGTCTTTAACGCTGCCATTAACACCCCCTTTGTCCTTTTGTTCACGACGTCTTTGTCCAGCTCTCCTTTGCCCCCACCTGTCGCTGATCTTCTATCCAGCTTCACCTGCTCCACCCTCCCGTCCCCCTTAAACAGTATAAATTTCATCTCATTTCTGCTTCCCTGAAACTCTGAAGAGTCACACGGACTCGAAACGTTAACTCTTGTTTCTCTCACCACAGATGCTGTCAGACCTGCTGAGCTTTTTCAACATTTTCTGTTTTTGTCTCAGATTTCCAGCACCCGCAGTATTTTGCAACTGGAGACTCGCGGGTGGTAACAGCGCCTCTGGCTCTGCTCACCCCAGCGTTCCAGAGATAGACGCCTGGTCGGAAGGCATCCGGGTGAGGCTCCGCAGCACCACCAGTGGCAGGAGGGTGGAACTACAGCGTGACTTGTTTACATAGGGCATTGCCAATGGTGTTTGGAATTATAATGGGTCAAGTTGACATAAATTAATGTTAAAAGCGACACAGAGGGCAGGAAGGTCAGAGCTACACCGGGCAGCAGGTGGAGATTAATAAGATCGGGCACAAGCATTGCTTTGCACATATGGTACTGACATTGAACAACGTTCAGCCAAAGCACGGCTCGAGTTAGACAAACATCGAGGGGAGCTGCAGTCCATCAGGCAGTGGTGTTTAGGCTGGAAATGAGACTTGAGGAAGTCGGCAGTACAAAAAATAACTGGAAGGGCCACACGCCATCTCCCAATAGCCCAGTACCAATCCCAAACTAATCCCACTGTCCCGCTCTCTCCCCATAGCCCAGTATCAATCCCAAACTAATCCCACTGCTCTGCTCTCTCCCCATAGCCCAGTATCAATCCCCAAACTAATCCCACTGCCCCGCTCTCTCCCCATAGCCCAGTATCAATCCCCAAACTAATCCCACTGTCCCGCTCTCTCCCCATAGCCCAGTATCAATCCCAAACTAATCCCACTGTCCCGCTCTCTCCCCATAGCCCAGTATCAATCCCCAAACTAATCCCACTGCCCCACTCTCTCCCCATTGCCCAGTATCAATCCCCAAACTAATCCCACTGTCCCGCTCTCTCCCCATAGCCCTGTATCAATCGCCAAACTAATCCCACTGCTCCGCTCTCTCCCTAAAGCCCAGTATCAATCCCCAAACTAATCCCACTGCCCCGCTCTCTCTCCCGCTCGTCCTGTATCAAATTTCCGGCCTGCCGGGGAATTGAGAGAAGTGGAGGGGGCGGGGGGGGGTGTGTGTGTGTGTGTGTATGTGGAAACGAGGAGGATGATCCTTTGTGGTTGTACTGGATGGGGAAGCAGGTTTTAAGGGGCTGAATGGCCTCCTTCAGCCTCAGCCTCATGCCAGACAGCGTTGGGAGTGAGATGGCTGATCCTGGCCACAGATGAACTCAAGTTAGACAGCAGGAATTATTTTGTTAAGATTTTTATATAAACACAGATAAAGCAGAATGATTGAGACCGAGACTAACTGAAGAAGACGGCACCAGAAACGAAGGGGCCAAGTAGCCATCGACTCAACACTCCTCTGCCCCACAATCCCCTGACTATGTGGATCCTTAAATGGTAAATCTTCCTGCTCCTTAAAATGATTCCTCGACGGAGTCCGCAAGGACATTCATGGAACCCTGGAACAGACAGACACATCCAAACTGGTCAGGGAGGCAGCATCAGACCTGGGGAGAGGACAGGAGGCCTAGGGGGAGGGACAGGGGGAGGGAGGGACGGAGGCCGAGAGGGAGGGAGGGAGTCCGAGTGGGAGGGAGGGAGTCCGGGAGGGAGGCCGAGAGGGAGGGAGGGAGGCCGAGAGTGAGGGAGGGAGGCCGGGAGGGAGGGAGGGAGACCGAGAGGGAGGCAGGCCGAGAGGGAGGGAGGGAGGCAGGCCGAGAGGGTGGGAGGGAGACCGAGAGGGTGGGAGGGAGACCGAGAGGGTGGGAGGGAGACCGAGAGGGAGGGAGGGAAACCGAGAGGGAGGGAGACCGAGAGGGAGGGAGGGAGGGAGAGCACAAGGGAGACCAAGAGGCAGAGCTGTAGGGAGACAGAGAGGGAGACCGAGAGGGAGGGAGGGAGAGAGAGAGGGGGGCTGAGAGGAAAAGAGGACGAGAGGAAGGGAGACGCAGAGGGAGGAAGGGCGACAGGGAGGGAGAGGGAGAGAGAGATAGGCAACAATGTAAACATTACACACACTCCTGGGAACCCCTGTAAATAGGAACACACTCCCGGAGACCCCCTGTAAATATTAACACACTCCCGGAGACCCCCTGTAAATATTAACACACTCTCGGGGAGACCATGTAAATATTAACACACTCCCGGGGACCCCCTGTATATATTAACACACTCCCGGGGACCCCCTGTAAATATTAACAAACTCACGGGGAGCCCCTGTAAATATTAACACACTCCCGGGGACACCCTGTAAATATTAACACACTCCCGGAGACTCCCTGTAAATATTAACACACTCCTGGAGACCCCCTGTAAATATTAACACACTCCCGGGGAGACCCTGTAAATATTAACACACTCCCGGAGACCCCCTGTAAATATTAACACACTCCCGGAGACCCCCTGTAAATATTAACACACTCCCGGAGACCCCCTGTAAATATTAACACACTCCCGGAGACCCCCTATAAATATTAACACACTCCCGGAGACCCCCTGTAAATATTAACACACTCCCGGAGACCCCCTATAAATATTAACACACTCTCAGAGACCCAGTGTATATATTAACAAACTCACGGGGAGCGCCTGTAAATATTAACACACTCCCGGGAACCCCTATAAATATTAACACACTCCCGGGGACCCCTTGTAAATATTAACACACTCCCGGGGACCTCCTGTAAATATTAACAAACTCCCGGAGACCCCCTGTAAATATTAACACACACCCGCAGACCCCTGTAAATATTAACACTCCCGGAGACCCCCTGCAAATATTAACACTCCCAGAGACCCCCTGTATATATTAACACACTCCCGGAGACCCCCTGTAAATATTAACACTCCCAGGGACACCCTGTAAATATTAACACTCCCAGAGACCCCCTGCAAATATTAACACTCCCAGAGACCCCCTGTATATATTAACACACTCCCGGAGACCCCCTGCAAATATTAACACTCCCAGGGACACCCTGTAAATATTAACACACTCCCGGAGACCCCCTGTAAATATTAACACTCCCGGAGACCCCCTGCAAATATTAACACTCCCAGAGACCCCCTGTATATATTAACATACTCCCAGGGACACCCTGTAAATATTAATACACTCCCGGGGAGCCCCAGTGAATATTAACACAATCCCGGAGACACCCTGTAAATATTAACACACTCCCGGGTACCCCCTGTAAATATTAACACACTCCCGGGGACCCCCTGTAAATATTAACACACTCCCGGAGACCCCTCTGTAAATATTAACACACTCTTGGGGACAACCTGTAAATATTAACACACTCCCGGAGACCCCCTGTAAATATTAACACACTCTCGGGGACCCCCTGTATATATTAACATACTCCCGGAGACCCCCTGTAAATATTAACACACTCCCGGAGACCCCCTGTAAATATTAACACACTCTCGGGGACCCCCTGTAAATATTAACACACTCCCGGAGACCCCTCTGTAAATATTAACACACTCCAGGAGATCCCCTGTAAATATTAACACACTCCCGGGGACACCCTGCAAATATTAACACACTCCCCGGGAACCCTTGTCAATATTAACACACTCCCGGAGACACCCTGCATATATTAAGACACACCCGGGGACCCCCTGTAAATATTAACACACTCCCGGGGACCTCCTGTATATATTAACACACTCCCGGAGACACCCTGTAAATATTAACACACTCCCGAGGAGCCTCTGTAAATATTAACACACTCCCGGAGACACCCTGTAAATATTAACACACTCCCGAGGAGCCTCTGTAAATATTAACACACTCCCAGGGACCACCTGTAAATATTAACACACTCCCGGGGACCACCTGTAAATATTAACACTCCCGGGACCCCCTGTAAATATTCACACACTCCCGGGGACCCCATGTAAATATTAACACTCCCGGGGACCCCGTGGAAATATTAACACACTCCCCGGGACCCCCTGTATATATTAATTCTCCCGGAGAACCCCCTGTAAATATTAACACACTCCTGGAGACACCCTGTAAATATTAACACACTCCCGGAGTCCCCCTGTAAATATTAACACACTCCTGGAGACCCCCTGTAAATATTAACACACTCCCGGGGAGACCCTGTAACTATTAACACACTCCCGGAGACCCCCTATAAATATTAACACACTCTCGGGGACCCCCTGTATATACTAACATACTCCCGGAGACCCCTCTGTAAATATTAACACACTCCAGGAGACCCCCTGTAAATATTAACACACTCCCGGGGACCTCCTGCAATTATTAACACACTCCCGGAGAACAAGTGTAAATATTAACACACTCCCGGGGAGCCCCTGTAAATATTAACACACTCCCGGGGACACCCTGTAAATATTAACACACTCCCGGGGACACCCTGTAAATATTAACACACTCCAGGAGACCCCCTGTAAATATTAACACACTCCCGGGGACCTCCTGCAATTATTAACACACTCCCGGAGAACAAGTGTAAATATTAACACACTCCCGGGGAGCCCCTGTAAATATTAACACACTCCCGGAGACACCCTGTAAATATTAACACACTCCTGGAGACACCGTGTAAATATTAACACACTCCCGGGGAGACCCTGTAAATGTTAACACACTCCCGGGGAGCCCCTGTAAATATTAACACACTCCCGGAGACCCCCTGTAAATATTAACACACTCCCGGAGACCACCTGTAAATATTAACACACTCCCGGAGACCCCCGTAAATAGGAACACACACTCGGGGACCCCTTGTAAATATTAAAACACTCCCGGAGACCCCCTGTAAATATTAACATAATCCCGGGGAGCCCATGTAAATATTAACAGACTCCAGGAGACCCCCTATAAATATTAACACACTCTCAGAGACCCAGTGTATATATTAACAAACTCACGGGGAGCGCCTGTAAATATTAACACACTCCCGGGAACCCCTATAAATATTAACACACTCCCGGGGACCCCTTGTAAATATTAACACACTCCCGGAGACCCCTGTAAGTATTAAAACACTCCTGGAGAGCCCCTGTAAGTATTAACACACTCTCGGGGACCCCCTGTATATATTAACATACTCCCGGAGACCCCATGTAAATATTAACACACTCCCGGAGACCCCTCTGTAAATATTAACACACTCCCGGAGACCCCTCTGTAAATATTAACACACTCCCGGGGACACCCTGCAAATATTAAGACACACCCGGGGAGCCCCTGTAAATATTAACACAATCCCGGAGACACCCTGTAAATATTAACACACTCCCGAGGAGCCTCTGTAAATATTAACACAATCCCGGGGACCCCATGTAAATATTAACACTCCCGGGGACCCCGTGGAAATATTAACACACTCCCCGGGACCCCCTGTATATATTAATTCTCCCGGAGAACCCCCTGTAAATATTAACACACTCCTGGAGACACCCTGTAAATATTAACACACTCCCCGGGACCCCCTGTATGTATTAATTCTCCCGGAGAACCCCCTGTAAATATTAACACACTCCCGGTGACCCCCTGTAAATATTAACACACTCCCGGAGACCCCCTGTAAATATTAACACACTCCTGGAGACACCCTGTAAATATTAACACACTCCCGGGGACCCCCTGCAAATATCAACACACCCGGAGACCCCCTGTAAATATTAACACACTCCTGGAGACCCCCTGTAAATATTAACACACTCCTGGAGACCCCCTGTAAATATTAACACACTCCCGGAGACCCCCTGTAAATATTAACACACTCCTGGAGACCCTCTGTAAATATTAACACACTCCCGGGGACCCCCTGTAAATATTAACACACTCCCAGGGACCCCCTGTAAATATTAACACTCGCACGGAGACCCACTGTAAATATTAACACACTCCCGGAGACCCCCTGTAAATATTAACACACTCCGAGAGGGAGAGGGTCTCTGCAGAGACTCCGCGGACCCGTCCCCACCTGACCCACCTGGTTGAGAATGGTCTCCGGACACTATCCGACCCCTTTCACTCCGCATCCATGCTGACGGGGGCTGGAGACGCTGAACGCGACCGGCATTCGGAATTCCTCTCGGGCGAGGCGGACCGGGAATTCCCCGGCGATTTCGAGTTGGCTTCGGAGCTGGGGCAGGCGCCTTCCTCCTCGGGAGAGGCCGGGCGCTCGGGGGAGCGCTCGGGTGAGCGGGACCCCTCCCGGGCCGGGGAGGCCTCCCCGCCCCGGGGAGAGGGCTCCCTCTCGGGCGAGGCCTGCACGGCGGGCGAGACCGAGCGCGACCGGGAGCGGGAGCCCGACCGTCCGCGCTCCAGCTCCCTCGACCGGGAGCGGGACTTGCTCCCGGACTTGGCGGGGGAGGGGGACTTGGACGGCGACTTGGAGCGGGAGCGGGACAGGGAGCGCGAGGGCTTGGACCTGGACTGGCCCTTGCCGCGGGCGGCGTTCTTGGAGCGGGACCTGGAGCGGGAGCGGGAGCGGGATCGGGATCTGCTGGAGCGGGTCCGGCTTCGACTCCGGGTCCTGGAGCGGCTGCGGCGTCTCCGTCTGGGGCTGGAAGAGAGTCAGTGAAAACAGAGCTTAAAAAAACACGTCCACCATGCGATCGATATCTCACAAAGACAGTAAACAGGATCCCGGTCACCGCTGTAAATATTAACACACTCCCGGGAACCCCCTGTAAATATTAACACACTCCCGGAGACCCCCTGTAAATATTAACACACTCCCGGGTACCCCCTGCAAATATTAACACACTCCCGGAGACCTCCTGTCAATATTAACACACTCCCGGAGACTCCCTGTAAATATTAACACTCCCAGAGACGCCCTGTAAATATTAACACACTCCTGGAGACCCCCTGTAAATATTAACACACTCCCGGAGACCCCCTGTAAATATTAACACACTCCCGGAGACCCCCTGTAAATATTAACACACTCCCAGAGACTCCCTGTAAATATTAACACACTCCCGGAGACGCCCTGTAAATATTAACACACTCCCGGGAACACCCTGCAAATATTAACAGACTCCCGGGGACCCCCTGTAAATATTAACACACTCCCGGGGACCCCCTGTAAATATTAACACTCTCCCGGGGACACCCTGTAAATATTAACACACTCCCGGAGACCCCCTGTAAATATTAACACACTCCCGGAGACGCCCTGTAAATATAAACACACTCCCGGAGACCCCCTGTAAATATTAACACACTCCCGGGGACCCCCTGTAAATATTAACACACTCCCGGAGACCCCCTGTAAATATTAACACTCGCCCGGGGACCACCTGTAAATATTAACACCCTCCCGGAGACCCCCTGTAAATATTAACACACTCGCGGAGACCCCCTGTAAATATTAACACACTCCCGGGGAGCCCCTGTAAATATTAACACCCTCCCGGAGACCACCTGTAAATATTAACACACTCGCGGAGACTCCCTGTAAATATTAACACACTCCCGGAGACCCCCTGTAAATATTAACACCCTCCCGGAGATCCCCAGTAAATATTAACACACTCCCGGAGACACCCTGTAAATATTAACACAATCCCGGAGACCCCCTGTAAATATTAACACACTCCCGGAGACCCCCTGTAAATATTAACACACTCCCGGAGACTCCCCTCTATCACCGGTGCCACCTTCAGTTTCAGATCGGCCATCCCAGCTCATGTTCCCTTGTGCACTCACCTCCGACTCCTCCTGTAGCGCGTTGACCTGCGGTTGCTCGTCCCTCCTCCCCTCCGGTACGAGTCTGGTGGGCGCGAGTATCGTGCCATCTGCACCCG
>NW_027598560.1:0-41309 GCF_964194155.1 Cetorhinus maximus
TGAAGCCAACGTGTAACTCTTGTGAGTCAGTGAAGAAAACTAACTTAACAAAATTAGGGACAAAATCAAAAGCAGCCCCTTAAAAGGAAACTGCGCTCCCTCAGCGCTGACCCTCCGACAGTGCGGCGCTCCCTCAGCGCTGACCCTCCGACAGTGCGGCGCTCCCTCAGCGCTGACCCTCCGACAGTGCGGCACTCCCTCAGCGCTGACCCTCCGACAGTGCGGCTCTCCCTCAGCGCTGACCCTCCGACAGTGCGGCACTCCCTCAGCGCTGACCCTGCGACAGTGCAGAACTCCCTCAGCGCTGACCCTCCGACAGTGCGGCTCTCCCTCAGCGCTGAGCCTCTGACAGTGCAGCTCTCCCTCAGCGCTGACCCTCCCACAGTGCGCCTCTCCCTCAGCGCTGACCCTCCGCCAGTGCGGCGCTCCTTCAGCGCTGACCCTCCCACAGTGCGGAGCTCCCTCAGCACTGACCCTCCCACAGTGCGGAGCTCCCTCAGCACTGACCCTTCGACTAAGGTGAGTTAGACTTCCCTTTTAATTTTAAACTTCCCGAGGGCGATTCCCCCCCCCAGCTCCCTGGGGGAACCCACCCCCCTCCGCAGATGTCTCCGGCTCTGAGGAGGAGCTGGATAGATAGGGCCAGGAAACATTGAAGGCAGAAGGAGACCTCGTCTTAACACTGGGGGGGGGGGAAGAGAGGGTCACTGCACAACTGCTTCTCCCCCCACCCCACCCCACCCCCCAACAAAACAAAATCAGCCCCCCAAACCCCATCGGACAACCATCCCAAGCCAACCACCCAATCCCACCCACACACACACATCCATTCAGTAGCATTTAAAGACTGGACCCTTCCCGTCCACACATTCGTCCGCAAGGAATGAAGTTGACCTCGGTGGGGTGGGGGACTTCCAAGTGCCGGGGGCTCCCGGTTATCCGGCCGCGACGCTGGTAAAACCGCTGGTTTCGAGATCGGTTAAGTGTGGGAAAATCTGCGGTTATCACTTTGGTAAGAGAAACAGAAAGGTGGAATATTTCTCCGATGGAGAGTGGCCGGGGGATGTCGATGTCCAAGGTGACCCTCGGTGTCCCTGTTCATGAGTCGCTGAAGCCAACGTGTAACTCTTGTGAGTCAGTGAAGAAAACTAACTTAACAAAATTAGGGACAAAATCAAAAGCAGCCCCTTAAAAGGAAACTGCGCTCCCTCAGCACTGACCCTCCGACAGCGCGGCGCTCCCTCAGCACTGACCCTCCGACAGTGCGGCGCTCCCTCAGCGCTGACCCTGCGATAGTGCGGCGCTCCCTCAGCACTGACCCTCCGACAGTGCGGCGCTCCCTCAGCAACGACCCTCCGACAGTGCGGCGCTCCCTCAGCACTGACCCTCCGACAGTGCGGCGCTCCCTCAGCGCTGACCCTCCGACAGCGCGGCGCTCCCTCAGCACTGACCCTCTGACAGCGCAGTGCTCCCTCAGCACTGACCCTCCAACAGTGCGGCGCTCCCTCAGCACTGACCCTCCGACAGCACGGCGCTCCCTCAGCGCTGACCCTCCGACAGCGCGGCGCTCCCTCAGCACTGACCCTCCGACAGTGCGGCGCTCCCTCGGCACCGACCCTCTGACAGTGCGGCGCTCCCTCAGCACTGACCCTCCGACAGTGCGGCGCTCCCTCAGCGCTAACCCTCCCTCAGTACCGTGGCACCGAGTTCTGGAGACCCACCCTCCCCCCTTTAGGAAGTCACAGACACACGGGAGGCAGGGATAAGGTAAGACTTTCCTTTTTAATGTTAAACGGTTCAGCGAGCAAGTCACATTCACGCGGCGTGGAGGGCACGCCAGATGTTGAGGGGGCCCCTTTCGGGGATGTACTTCACCCCGCAGCCATCGGGAACCAGGCGCTTCTCCGCCACCATCTCATCGAAACCCTCCGTGTTGAACTTGGTGAAGCCCCACTTCTTGGAGATGTGGATCTGCGGGCCCGGGGAGGGAGGAAGAGAGCAGAGATCAGCGGAGAGGCCGCATTCACGGGCAAGGGAGCTCAAACACACCCCAATACCAACCCCCCCAACAAACCCGGACAGGAGGCATCAGCGATACCCCCTTCGAGGCTGGTCACCACCCCAAAACCCACTCAGCCAGGCAAGGGCTGGAAGATTCCCCCCTCACCCCTTCTTGTTTTGTCAACAATCTGTCTCAGAGGTCCCTTAGAGCGCTTCATACAGAGACATGAAGCACATACACAACCAGAGAGTGTTACTGTATGCAGCCATTGCACACCAGGCATCTGACTGGGCTAGAAGCCGGTCGGCTTAATTGACTGCAAAGCCCACCCCACCTTCCCCACCACCCGCCAGGCGCTGTGACACACCCCCACCCGCCAGGCACTGTGACACACACCCTCCACCAGGCGCTGTGACACACACCCCCCTCCCCCGGTCAAAGGGGCAGAATCAGAATGAGGCGGTGAGCTGCAAGGTTACCTTCTGGCGTCCCGGGAACTTGAACTTTGCCCTGCGGAGGGCTTCGACCACGTGCTCCTTGTTCTGCGTCTTGGTGCGCACGGACATGATGACCTGGCCAATGTTCACACGGGCAACGGTGCCCTGAGGTTTGCCAAAGGCGCCGCGCATACCAGTCTGCAACCTGCACAGAGACCGAGACAGAGAGAGCGAGAGAAACCAGGAGAGAGAGAGACCAGGAGAGAGAGAGAGAGAGAGACCAGGAGAGAGAGAGAGACCAGAGACCAGGAGAGAGAGAGAGACCAGGAGAGAGAGAGAGAGAGAGAGACCAGGAGAGAGAGAGAGAGAGAGAGACCAGGAGAGAGAGAGAGAGAGAGACCAGGAGAGAGAGAGAGAGGGAGAGACCAGGAGAGAGAGAGGGAGAGACCAGGAGAGAGAGAGGGAGAGACCAGGAGAGAGGGAGGGAGAGACCAGGAGAGAGGGAGGGAGAGACCAGGAGAGAGGGAGGGAGAGACCAGGAGAGAGAGAGGGAGAGAGAGACCAGGAGAGAGAGAGAGAGAGAGAGACCAGGAGAGAGAGAGAGAGAGAGACCAGGAGAGAGAGAGAGAGGGAGAGACCAGGAGAGAGAGAGGGAGAGACCAGGAGAGAGAGAGGGAGAGACCAGGAGAGAGGGAGGGAGAGACCAGGAGAGAGGGAGGGAGAGACCAGGAGAGAGGGAGGGAGAGACCAGGAGAGAGAGAGGGAGAGACCAGGAGAGAGAGAGGGAGAGACCAGGAGAGAGAGAGGGAGAGACCAGGAGAGAGAGAGGGAGAGACCAGGAGAGAGAGAGGGAGAGACCAGGAGAGAGAGAGGGAGAGACCAGGAGAGAGAGAGGGAGAGACCAGGAGAGAGAGAGGGAGAGACCAGGAGAGAGAGAAGGAGAGACCAGGAGAGAGAGAGGGAGAGACCAGGAGAGAGAGAGGGAGAGACCAGGAGAGAGAGAGGGAGAGACCAGGAGAGAGAGAGGGAGAGACCAGGAGAGAGAGAGGGAGAGACCAGGAGAGAGAGAGGGAGAGACCAGGAGAGAGAGAGGGAGAGACCAGGAGAGAGAGAGGGAGAGACCAGGAGAGAGAGAGGGAGAGACCAGGAGAGAGAGAGGGAGAGACCAGGAGAGAGAGAGGGAGAGACCAGGAGAGAGAGAGGGAGAGACCAGGAGAGAGAGAGGGAGAGACCAGGAGAGAGAGAGGGAGAGACCAGGAGAGAGAGAGGGAGAGACCAGGAGAGAGAGAGGGAGAGACCAGGAGAGAGAGAGGGAGAGACCAGGAGAGAGAGAGGGAGAGACCAGGAGAGAGAGAGGGAGAGACCAGGAGAGAGAGAGGGAGAGACCAGGAGAGAGAGAGGGAGAGACCAGGAGAGAGAGGCAGAGATCAGGAGAGAGGCAGAGATCAGGAGAGAGGCAGAGATCAGGAGAAACCAGGAGAGAGGGAGAAACCAGGAGAGAGGGAGAGACCAGGAGAGAGAGGGAGAAACCAGGAGAGAGATAGAGAGACACACCAGGAGAGAGAGAGAGACCAGGAGAGAGAGAGAGAGAGACCAGGAGAGAGAGAGAGAGAGAGACCAGGAGAGAGAGAAACCAGGAGAGAGAGAGAGAGACCAGGAGAGAGAGAGAGAGAGAGAGAGAGAGAGACCGAGAGACAGGGAGAGAGAGAGACAGGGAGAAAGGAAGGTACAGTTGGTTAATGGACAAACCCTGATAGCAATCAGAACCTTGTAACAGCCCTGCACACTCCAGAAAACCCAGTTTCGAAACAACACCAAACATCAGACGGAATATGTGGCGAAGGCCATTCAGCCCCTCGACCCGTATTCGATAAGATCGTGTCTGACCCGATTGTTCCTCGACTCCAATTTCCTGTCTCCGTCCCCCCTCATAGCCCTCGACCCCCTCGCTGATCAGAAATCTGTCTCACTCGGCCTTGAACATATTCAGTGACCCGACCCCCACTGCTCTCTGGGGGGGGAGAGAATTCCACAGACTGACCACCCTCTGAGAGAAGAAATTCCTCCTCAAATCCGTCTTCAATGGGAGTCCCCTCATTCTGAAACTGTGCCCCCTCCCCTCGTTCTAGATTCCCCTCCACGAGTGGAGGGAAACATCCCCTCAGCATCCACCCTGTCAAACCCCCTCCCCTCAGAATCTGATATGTCTCAATAAGATCACCTCTCATTCTTCTAAACTCCAATGGGTAGAGGCCCAACCTGCTCAACCTTTCCTCATCAGACAAACCCCCTTCGTCCCAGGAATCGGCCGAGTGAACCTTCTCTGAACGGCTTCCGATGCGAGTCTGTCCCTCCTGAAGTGAGGGGACCAGAACTGTCCACAGTGACCCAGGAGCGGCCTCACCAACGCCCTGTCCATTTGTAGCAAGACTTCCCCACTTTTATACTCCATCCCCCCTCTTGCAATAAAGGACAACTTTCCATTTGTCTTCCCAAACACACCCAGGACAATCCCAACCCGGTGCACCCCGTCTCCTCCGGCACACCCCCTCACCTATCAGCACCAGCACACGACAACATCTTGTTGATCCGGATGACGTGAAAAGGGTGCAGGCGCATCCGGATGTGGAAGCCATCCTTGCCGCAGGTCTTGACCATGTACTTGTTGGCGCAGATACGAGCTGCCTCCAGAGCTGGGGAGGGGGGAGAGAGAGAGGGGCAGGCATGAAATATCCGGCACAACCAGACACCCAAACCCCAAAGGAAAGTTCCTCTCTCAAACTGAGTCTCATCTCTCTCCCTCTGCGGCTCGGGGTTAAGGATCCATCATGTTTCCAAGCAGGAGCGCCGCGCTGTCGGAGGGTCGGTGCTGAGGGAGCGCCGCTCTGTCGGAGGGTCGGCGCTGAGGGAGCGCCGCTCTGTCGGAGGGTCAGTGCTGAGGGAGCGCCGCACTGTCGGAGGGTCAGTGCTGAGGGAGCGCCGCACTGTCGGAGGGTCAGTGCTGAGGGAGCGCCGCTCTGTCGGAGGGTCGGCGCTGAGGGAGCGCCGCACTGTCGGAGGGTCAGTGCTGAGGGAGCGCCGCGCTGTCAGAGGGTCAGTGCTGAGGGAGCGCCGCACTGTCGGAGGGTCAGTGCTGAGGGAGCGCCGCACTGTCGGAGGGTCGGCGCTGAGGGAGCGCCGCACTGTCGGAGGGTCAGCGCTGAGGGAGCGCCGCACTGTCGGAGGGTCGGCGCTGAGGGAGCGCCGCACTGTCGGAGGGTCGGCGCTGAGGGAGCGCCGCGCTGTCGGAGGGTCGGTGCTGAGGGAGCGCCGCGCTGTCGGAGGGTCGGTGCTGAGGGAGCGCCGCACTATCGGAGGGTCGGTGCTGAGGGAGCGCCGCACTGTCGGAGGGTCGGTGCTGAGGGAGCGCCGCACTGTCGGAGGGTCGGTGCTGAGGGAGCGCCGCACTGTCGGAGGGTCGGTGCTGAGGGAGCGCCGCACTGTCGGAGGGTCGGTGCTGAGGGAGCGCCGCACTGTCGGAGGGTCGGTGCTGAGGGAGCGCCGCACTGTCGGAGGGTCGGTGCTGAGGGAGCGCCGCACTGTCGGAGGGTCGGTGCTGAGGGAGCGCCGCACTGTCGGAGGGTCAGGGACTGAACAATTCTCTCACGGTGTACCTTCGGAGGACAGCTGTTCGTATTCATCGGACACCATGTGGCCACATAGCGGGAACTCGTCCACCTTGGCCTTTTTACGGCCCAGGTCGAAAATCCTGATCTTGGGATCTGAATATCAGACGAGAGGTGGGAAAAGAAAAATGCACGGTCAAAACCAGAAACAACACAGCACGGGGGGTGGGTCACAGGCCTCAAAGCCAACAGCGCGAGGCGTGAAGCCGAACATTTAAACCCCGATTCTCACCAGCCTCGCACTCGAGCGACCGGATCTGACAACCTCGGTTCGAAACGCATTTCGGCGAAACCGTATTTGCCGGCAATCGGCACAGGTGGTCGCCGCACTAGTGCAGCACGCGCACCGACGGCAAAATCGGCGGGCGTACCGGTGCCGTCGGGGGGGGGGGGAGTGCCGCGAGAACATCCAAGCAGAAGAGGACGCTTGGCGGTGAACCGTCCCCGCGCAGGCCAAACGCCTCTAAACCCACCAATAAAATCAGCACTCTCTTCTCGTGCAGTATAAATTGTTGTTCCCTCAGGTTTGGTATTCTGCCCTGTTGAGTGGGGGGACCAAAAGCTTCGGACAGTCCATCCTTTCACCTTTCACAGGAGTCACGGGACCCCCTGAATGGAACAGTCAAAAGGGACAGGAGGTACCAATTCTGGTTACAGTGGTTCCCGCCCAGCAACGAGGGTGGGGCCCTCTGGGACTATCTCAGGAGGTTGTCCAGGTCAAGGGTCAGTGAACAGCGCCGCCCGGGCATTCAACTTGCTAGCCAAGGAATACGGCTCTGACTGGAAGAGGGGGCTTCAGCGAGCTGGCCTATTCCGCACTGCAGGGCACTGGGGCAAAGGTAACCCCACCCCCCACCACCTTTGGAGCCGTGGCACTCCGCTCGGCACGGCCATAGGTTTTGTCCGTGGATTCTCACACACACATGCTCCAACATTCAGGGCAAGTATGAGGTACACAAGTTGTTTTACCCCCCCAACCCGTGTACCAAATCTCGAGGCTTTATTCCGAAAGCGGGCGCCCTGAATCTCAACCACTTTCAACATTATCGGTCCCTAACCGGATCTCCCCCCCCCACTCAAAACCCAGGGTCCGGGGGTCACAACACCACACGCCATCGCGCGGCTATTTGGAAGGAACGAACCAGAATACTAACCAGGTACACCCCGACAGAAACGAGACTTGGGGTAGGGTTTGTTCTTACAGTATCTGTAACTGAAGAAAAAGGGGAGTTAAGGCACAGTCAGATCCCATCAATCCCTGCAGGTGGGGGGCTTAAAACCGAGCCACGAGCCCCCTCCCAGCGCCACTGCCCGCGCCGATACCAGCCGAGAACACACACACACAGCACCAGGGACAAGGACCAATTTTTGGTGGGAGGGGGGAAGGGGCGGGCTATTCGGCTACGTGGTGTGTCACCAGACAACACACCGGTGTCCCAAATCCGAGTGAGCGAGCGTGTGCGCTTGCGAGGTGGTGGGGGGGGGGGTAGCTCTTATAGGCGACAATTCGTCCGGTGGCCAAACAGGGTTAAGGACCCCCGAGGAAGGGGCTGGGAGCGAAGAAGGGGTGGGGGGGGGTGGGTGGGGGGGTTTTAAAAGGGCTTTTCAGCTACATTTCGGGCCCTGGGGGTGACGACGGCCACCCCAACCCCTCCCCAAACAGGGGGAAGGGGAGCTCTCCGGCAGCAGGGGTCACCACACCGCAAGCGCCATCTGCGGCGGGTGCCCTGCACGCCATCTGTCTGCAGCAGATGCTATTTGACTGCCGTTGGCAGCCCCTAGGCGCTATCCGATTACAGTAGGAGCACCCCCTTCCCCCCCCCCCCCAAAGGTGCTATCTGACTCTAGCAGGTCCCCCCCACCCCAGCCTCTATCCGACTACCGCAGGCACCCGCAGATGCTATTCGATTGCAGTAGGCACCCCCGGATGCCATTCGACTGCTGCAGGCATCTCAAGAAGCTATTTGACTGGGGCAGGTGCCTCCTAGATGTTATTCAACTGCTCTAGGTGCTCCCTAGGCACTATTCAACACTGCTGGGCACCACCCAGATGCTAGTTGGCTGCGGCAGGCGCCCCCAGACGCTATTCGGCTGCTGCAGGCGTCCCCCCCGATGCTATTTGGCTGCAGCAGGCGCCCCCCCGACGTTATTCGGCTGCTGCAGGCGTCCCCCCAGATGCTATTCGGCTGCGGCAGGCGCCTCCCCAAAAAGGCTATTCGGCTGCGACAGGGCGCCCCCCCCCCCCAAAAGCTATTCGACTGCGGCAGGCGCCCCCACGACGCTATTCGGCTGCGGCAGGCCCCCCCCACCCCCAAAAGCTATTCGACTGCGGTAGGCGGCACACTGCAGCAGATCCCCCCCCCCACCCCCCCTCCCCTCCCCTCCCCAGTTACTCACCAGCGGGCTGGTCGGCGGCCCATCCTGCTGCCTTGTGTGTGGGGGAGGGGGGGGTTTTCGCTGAGAGTCGGTCGGGGCCTGAGGCCTAGTCCTGCCGGTTGCTATGGGGGAGAGAGAGAGAGAGAGACCGTCAGTGACCCCGCTCTGAACCCGGGCCCAGCTCCGCCCCCCCCATCCATCCCCCCCTCCCAACCGACTCGCGGGGCCCGTCGCCCCGGGCGACCGCCGCGTTCCATTCCCCAATCTCCCAATCCCCGCGCTACCTCCTTCCTCACTCACCCGCCGCCGAGTCCAGAAAGAGGCCGCGCGCCGCGTGCCGCCTGCTCAAGAAGCCCGGACCCACTTCCGGTCCCGCCCACACCGCCCGACGTCAGTGGCCACGCCCCAGCCACCCGACGTCACCGGTCAGGCCCCACCCCCACACCAACGGCCACGCCCTCCCCCACTCACCCAACGTCCAGGCCCACTCAGCCCAGCTCTACGCCCACAGCCCCCCCTCGTTACAAAAAGTTAATACCGCGGTTTCAATCCTTATTATTTATTCCTCGCTCCCCAACCATCCCGTCGAACATTAATACCCCGGGTTCAAATTATTACTCTTATTTGTTTAGTCAGTCCAGTGACGACACACGGCTCGGCCACGCCCCCTCTCCCGGACGGCCACTTCCGGTCCAGCCTCCGCCCCCCTTGACGTCACTCAAACCCCTCAAAATAAAACCCCACCTCCAAATTCACTCTCCCTCGTTCTGTCCCCAAACTTAAAACCTCTCCTGCCAGGAGCTTGGTTACCGAGAACTCGGGTGGAATCTAATTTTTAAAATGGTCGTTTAATCGACTTTCGGCAATTACGTCACCGACTCCGCCCGGCTCATGAGCACTTCCGGTTACTCCGCTCCGCCTCCCCCCCCTCCATGGGCCTGGCTCAAACCCGACAAAAATCAGTCCTCCCCCCCCCTCCCCGCTGTATTATTTCATAAATAGGAAATTCATCCTCTGTGGTTTATTTCCCTGCTCATAAATCGTGCGGGATTTCTTTTTTCAATTAAATGAGTCAGGGTAAAGCTACTTCCGGCGGAAGTACCCTCCCCACCCCCTTTAGGCGGCCACTTCCGGCGGCTGACCGCATCGCCACCGCACCTACTTCCGGCACTCAGGGTCTCTCCTCTTCTTCCTTCCCCCCCTGCCACTTCCGGCGTGGTGTAGTCCTGTTCTAATTCCTACCCTCCCCAGCCACTTGCTTCCCCAATGAAGGGTTCCCCTTCACCTTCCCCCTTCCCCTCCTACCCCCTCCCTCTTCCCCACCAACATCCATAAAGTTGGCTTTGATCATTTAATTTAAGACCTGCACCATATTCAACTCTGGAAGTGAACCTTTAAATCTGGAAACTGTGCTCCCTCATGGCCACTGTCAATGCTCAGGCAAAGCTAAAATGTTATATTGGTTAAAATACCCCTCCGGGGGTGCGCCAGACATGATTTACCACCTCAATTTCATCTCCGCAGATCCTGTTCCTATCACAAAGAGAATCGAGGGGGGCGATGGTGGAAGGGGGGGTTTCAGGAGGAGGCCATTTGGCCCATCTCCGCAGTGCTGGCCCTTTCGAAAGAGCTCTCCCATTGGTCCCACCCTCTCTCTTCCACCACCCACCCCCCCCCCCACGAACCCCACACCCATTGCTCTTTTCCCCCACCCCACCCCCAAACAGCCGTGCAAATTTTACCCCATCGGGCATTTATCCAGATCCCACCCCCCACTCCTAACCACACCCCCACACCCACACCCCCCGACCCTTTTGAAACTCTCGGGTCTCGCCTTCGGGTAGGGCAGTCCCGCCGCCTGCCCTCTCGGGCGGAAGTACCAGGCGCTACCGGGAGGAGAGAGCGGGTCCTCCCTCCCCTCCCCTCCCGGTGCCCCTCTACAACAGGATAGGGCAGAGACGCACGCCTGGCTGGGAAGTTGGTGCAGGAGCTGGTGGGGGGGGGATGGGGGAAGGGCTCCCTAGATTCTCGGGGCACTGTGGGACCCGGTGGGGGGGGAGATGGGGCCTGTACAGGCCGCACGGGTGGCACAGAGCTGGGACGCAGTTCCTTGCCAGTTTCGCTAGTGCTGGTGGGTAGGCAGACAGGTTGGCCGGGGTTTGGGGGGAGTGGGGGCAGAGGAGGTCCCCCCACCACCGAGGGTAGATTCAGTCAGGACAAAACCAGAAATGCAAAGCGGAAAATGAGTGTGTGTGTCTGGAAAGCCGAGAAAACCCAAGGTGGAGACAGATTTTTTGAAAAAGAGCCTGGCAGTGCGCACGGGTATATACTTCAATGCAAGGAATGAGAACATAAGAAGTCGGAGCAGGAGTAGGCCATTCGGCCCCTCAAGCCTGCCCCGCCATTCAATAGGATCGCGGCTGATCTGCCCCAGGCCTCAACTCCTCTTTCGCGCCAGTTCCTCACAGCCCTCAACTCCCCCGATATTTCAAAAATCTATCTACCTCCTCTTTAAATACTTTCAGTGATCGAGCCTCCACAACTCTCTGGGGTAGAACATTCCAGACATTCGCTACCCTCAGAGAGAAGAAATTCCTTCGCATCTCGGTTTTAAATGAGTGCCCCCTTATTCTGTAACTATGTCCCCTAGTCCGAGATTCCCCCACTACTGGAAACATCATCACAAGACTAATTAAGACAGGGCCTCGATGTATTAATATATGTAGCTTCCAGCATATTAATACACAGGGCACCTGTTCTTTGCAGACGGAAGGGACATTGCGCCTGTGAAACAAAATAAGGGACGGCCGTTCGCTAACGCATTCCTCAGGACCAAGGGCAGCCGAGACATGGGAGCGCCGCCACCTGGAGGTTCCCCCTCCGAGCCACTCACCATCCTGACTTGGGGGGTCAAGCGAGCCTGGTTTAAAATTTCAAACAATGCTTGGCAGTTAACTGTCAGTCGCCGCCAACTGGTGCACTCTCCATGGCAACACCTCTGCCAATCAGAGTCCACTTGCCAACCAATCAGCACTCTCTTCACCTACGGTATAAATTGTTGTTTCCACCCCCCCCCCCCCACCCCAATTATATTGGCATTCCTGTTGAGTGGAAGACGAAAAGATTCAACGTTTCTCTTTTTCGGCTAAACTCAAGTTCTGTACTCCCAAACGACTGTTTAGTCTGCAGATCATTTACTAAATGCTTCCCTGTTATCCAGTGAGGTGGATGTTGCTCAGAGCTCTATAGAAGGGTCATAGGGACTCGAAACATTAACCCTGTTTCTCTCTCCTCAGATGCTGCCCGACCTGCTGAGTTTTTCCGGCATTTTCTGTTTTTTGCCCCCAGGGTGAATTACCAGCTGTGCTTCGTGCCCAGGCAGCACCCAGGGGCCAAAATAGCGAAATGTGTCCCCAATCGGTGTAAATATGAGCTTAAGAGGCAGACTGCGCTTAACCATCTTTTTCTCATTTTTATAATCACAAATCACTGGCTATTTATTTATACTTGTTCACAGGATGTGGGCGTCGCTGGCTAGGCCAACATTCATTGCCTGTCCCTAATTGCCCTCTTGAGAAGGTGGGGGTGAGCCGCCTTCTTGAGCCGCTGCAGTCCCCGTGTGGTGTAGGTACACCCACCGTGCTGTTAGGGAGGGAGTTCCAGGATTTTGACCCAGCGACAGTGAAGGAACAGCTGATATATTTCCAAGTCGGGATGGTGTGAGTGGCTCGGAGGGGAACTTGCAGGTGGTGGTGTTCCCCATGTGTCTGCTGCCCTTGTCCTTCTAGGCGGTAGAGGTCATGGGTTTGGGCAGCGCTGTCAAAGGAGCCTTGACGAGTTGCTGCAGTGCATCTTGTAGATGGTACACACACTGCTGCCCCTGTGCGTCGGTGGTGGAGGGAGTGAATGTTTGTGGATGGGGTGCCGATCGAGCGAGGGCTGCTTTGTCCTGGACGGTGTCGAGCTTCTTGAGTGTTGTAGGAGCTGCACTCATCCAGGCAAGTGGGGAGTATTATGACCAATGCAGTTGGTAAAGGGGAGTTATTTAAAAATCCCAGAGGGAATCTTGAAACAACTGTCATAACCTATAATTTTTAAGTGTTATGTCTGACATGCAACTCTAAATTCAGGAATCAGACCACCAGTTCTCGAGGCTTTACATTAAACTAAATGAAACATTTTATTAATTCACACAGGTTAAAATATATATACATATGGCTACAAATTACTACTATCATAACTTTTAACAGATTTCCAAACTAATCTCCATTAAGGCAACAGCAACCCATAGACTTAACCAAAACACCAGGCAAAGCATTTTCACCTTACGAATTCCAAATGAGTTTCTTTTCACTTTGGTTCCTGTGGAGCCAATTGGAAGCTGACAGCTGCTGTTGATCTCACATTGCCCCTGCCTTGCACACCCGAAAACTACTGAAGTTATACCTACCAGCCCCATTGAATGTAAATTCTTGTTGTATCACCAACCTCCGTACTAAACCTCTCTAACAATAAAAACCCCTTTCATGGTACTGTGAGGGGAAATACAGTAAGAATTTATTGAAAGGGAATGAATGACTTAAAACCTCCAGGCAGCCAGTGCTACCAGGCACATTAACAGCTAAAGGTTACCAGATGAACCTTGTACAGCCTTCAGGCCTGCAAACCACAGAAGGGTCTTGGGAGCCGGACTGGAGTCAGAGGGTGACAACAGCAGAGGGTAAACAGGTAAGGAAGGGACAGATGGCCCCAGCCTAGACAGGGGGAGAGGTCTCTGCCGGCATGAAAGAGCGTGTGTTGATGTCACCTATACGCTGACAAGGCTGGAATTTGAACAATGCTCTTGTACGTGATCAGTCGTGTATAAAATAAGCTGTGCGCTTGTACTTTGGTAGAGAGCTATCTCAAGCTGCCTTGAGGTGGTTCTCTCCTTGCAATTGCTTGAATAAACGATTGTGACCTGTACCCGAGCCTCCCATGGTCCGTTTGTCAAAGTTACCACAGCAGGACTAATTTTATTAGTAATGTAAACATGTTGCTTGGTCTCTGCTAGCTAGGTGCTAGATTTCACTGGCCACCTTGAATGCTCTATTCAAAAAGATACAAGTGCACCAAACCTCTCTTGCATCTCAAAACTAATGCACATCAAAGCACCCAGACGAGCTGTCTTTAATCCAATTGAGACACACCCACCTCTATTTTAAAAGAAAAATAATTTCCGATAATATTATACGCATTAATGGCTTCGTGACAAGGAGTATTCCTAACTTGTGCCTTGTGGATGGTGGACAGGCTTTGGGGGGAGTCAGGGGGTTGAGTTACTCGCCGCAGGATTCCCAGCCTCTGACCGGCTCCTGTAGCCACGGTGTTCGTAGGGCTCAGGTGATGCCACACCCGGTGAAATGCTGCTCTTGACGTCAAGACCAGTCACTCTCACCTCACCGCGAGGAAGGTGTTTATTTTATTTCCTCAATTCCACTTGCGATCGGCACAGGGATTCTTAGTGGCTTGTCTGTCTGAATGGACTTTTACCCAGTTCCTGTACTAGCCCTCGCGTGGATTTGTCCTGTGACAACAGTGGGTTTCATAATTTGTGCCCCTTTGAGGTTTTAACATCTCCCAGTGCCAGGTTTCGCTGGGGATTCAGCTTTTCTTACTGGTGAAGACGTCGTGGACGAGCCACATAAACACTCAAAGTATGATTTACAGAGTCACAGAATCTTAAGGGCACAGGAGGAGGCCATTCAGCCCATCATATCTGCACCGTCTCTCCCAATGAGCATTGTGACCTAGTGCCATTGCCCTGCCTTTTCCCCGTACCCCCTACACCTTGTTTCTATTCAAACAATCCTCCAATGCCCTCTCGAGCGCCTCGATTGACCCTGCCTTCCCCGCACTCCCAGGCAGTGAATTCCAGACTCGAACCCAATCTTTATGTGAAAAGGTTTTCTCTCTCGCATCACAATTGCAAATCGCTTTAAATCTGTGCCCTCTCGTTCTCGATCCCTATACAAGCAGGAACAGCTTCTCCCTGTCTACTCTGCCCATGCTTTTGAATATCTCCATCAAATCTCCTCTTAGCCCTTCTCCTCTCCAAGGAGAACAGTCCCAACCTCTCCGATCTATCCTCATTAGCTGAAGTTTCTCATCCCTGGAACCATTCTTGTAAACCTCGTCTGCACTCTCTCCAATGTGTTCACATCCTTCCTATAATGTGGCGCCCAGAACTGTGCACAATACTCCAGCTGAGGTCTAACTAGTGTCCTCTACAAGTTCAGCATAACCTCCCTGCTCTTGTACTCTATGCCCCTATTAATAAACCGCAGGATACTATCTGCTTTATTAACCGCTCTCTCCACCTGTCCTGTCACCTTCAATGATCTAACCACATATACACCCAGAGGTCCCTCTGCTCCTGCAACCCCCCACTTCAAAATTTCACCCCTTATTTTATATTATCTCTCCATGTTCTTCCGACCAAAATGCACCACCTCACACTTCTCCGCATTGAACTTCATCTGCCACCTCTCTGCCCACTCTACCAACTTGTCTATGTCCTCTTGAAGTTCCACACCGTCCTCCTCCAGGTTCACAACACTCCCAAGCTTCATATCATTTGCAAACTTTGAAACTGTCCCCTGCACACCAAGATCTAGATCATTAATATATATCAGGGACAGTAAGGGTCCCAATACCGATCCCTGGGGAACTCTACTACAAACCTTCCTCCAGCCTGCAAAATATCCATTCACCATTACTCTCTGCTTCCTATTTTTCAGCCAATTGTGTATCCACGTTGCTACTCTCCCTTTTATTCCATGAGCAGTAACTTTCCTGTTGTGTGGCACTGTGTCAAATTACTTTCGGAAGTCCATATACACCACATTAACAGCATTACCCTCATCGACCTTTTCTGTTACCCCTTCAAAAACCCCCAGCAAATTAGTCAAACACGTGCTTGCCCTGTTGAAGTCGGCTCTCCCTCCGTTAAATAGGCGTAGTCTGGATGGCACATTGTCGTTCTCTACCGTCACCCTAAGCCTTATGATACAATGATCACTATTTCCTAAATGCTCCCCTCCCACTGACATTTGGGCCAGAATTTTTCAGGTGGGCTCAGCGGGAGCGGGGGGTGGTGGTCGCGGAGCTGATCGCCGCCCACAATCGGCCCCACACCGCCATTTTACGTGGGCGGGCCCAATTAAGGCCCGCCCAGCGTGAGAGGCAACCAGTAGGCGCTCAACGCCACTGGTGCGGGAGTGGGGGGAGTTGGGGAAGGGGTGGGGGAGGAGGGAGAGTCGGGGCCAACGCTTCAATCTCCCCTGAGGCACGGAGCTTGGGGGTCACGTTTTTACATTTAAGAAAATTTTTAAAAATTGGAACGATTGAAAGCTTCAGGAGGTCCCTCATCCCCGCTCGGGGGGGTGGTGGGGGGGTGGGTGGGGGGGGCGCGGAGGATGAGGTTTCCCAAAAAAAAATCGGGAAGGCCGCTCGGGCCTTTCGCCCGCCCGCCAACCCGTAGGGTAGGAGGGGCGGCGTTACCCGTGACACGGGTTACGTTCTTAAGGGCCTACTACTTAGGCCTTTGGCCTACTGGTGAGGGCGCAAGCCCACTCTGGCGTAAACCCGGCGACACCACGTGTTACTTTACGCTCCGGCGTGTCGGGCCCATCCCTCCCCTCCCCCACACCCCCCTCCCCTCCCCCTCACCACCTCCCCCCCCCACCCCCCCGAAAAATCCTGCCCTCGATCCACTCGGGCCTACCTCCGTTCCCCAGGACCAGGCCCAACAAGGCCCTCCTTTCTCGTTGGACCTGGACGCATACTCCTGCAGGAAACATCCCCCCCGCAACCGAACACAACCCAGGAACTCTTGCCCCTCTTCCCCACCGCCCCCCACCCCACAAAACCCCGTCCGGGTTCGCTTAACGCCCTTTTTTTTTAGGGCAGGAAATCCCTGCCGTCCTTACCCGGCCCGGCCTACACTGGGGGGGAGGGGGGGGGGCTCCAGACCGCCCCCCCGCCACGACGCTCTGAAGGCCGGGCCAGGCGGACTTGGAACGCCAACTCTCTTCCAGGCCTGCCGGGCTTTTTCCGGAATTTTCCGTCTTATTATCCCCGTACCCGTTCCGGCTGACCGTTCAACGCCCGGAGCCTTCGCCGCCACACGGGGACTGCAGCGGTTCAAGAAGGCGGCTCACCCCCCCCCTCCTTCTCAAGGGGGCAATTAGGGGGGTGGGCGACGAGTACTAGGACCGGACCAGCGGCGCCCACACCCCCACGAACGAACAATTAAAAAACGACCGGTCACAAACCACTAACCTCCTACAATCTCGACAGAACCAACCAGCTCTATGGTGTCTAGGCCATCACCAGACTCTCCTCCTGTTATCTCTCCAGTGATCAACCGTATAGCCTTGTTTTTAGTCCAACGCTTACGAATTGGGAGCAGGATTAGGCCATTCGGCCCCTCGAGCCTCCTCTCCCCATTCGATAAGATCATGGCCGACCTGATTCTCACCTCAACCCCACCTTCCCGCCTATCCCCCCCCACCCACCGCTAACCTTTCACCCCCCCCCATTGTTAATCAAGAATCCATCCACCTCGGCCTTAAAAATATTCATAGACTCTGCTCCCACCGCCTTTGGAGAGAGTTCCAGAGACTCAAGAGAGAAGAAAAATTTCTCCTCGTCTCCGACTTCAATGGACGTCCCATAAGACCATAAGACGTAGGAGCAGAAGTTAGGCCATTCGGCCCATCGAGTCTGCTCCGCCATTCAATCATGGCTGATCAGTTTCTCAACCCCATTCTCCCGCCTTCTCCCCATAACCTTTGATCCCCCTTACCAATCAAGAACCTATCTATCTCGGTCTTAAATACACTCAATGACCTGGCCTCCACAGCCTTCTGTGGCAATGAATTCCATAGATTCACCCACTCTCTCTGGCTAAAGAAGTTTCTCCTCATCTCTGTTCTAAAAGGTCTTCCCTTTTACTCTGAGGCTGTACCCTCGGGTCCTAGTCTCTCCTACTAATGGAAACATCTTCCGCACGTCCACTCTATCCAGGCCTTTCAGTATTCTGTAAGTTTCAATCAGATCCCCCCCACCTCATCCTTCTAAACTCCATCGAGGTTAGACCCAGAGTCCTCAAACGTTCCTCATATGTTAAGCCTTTCATTCCTGGGATCGTTCTCGTGAACCTCCTCTGGACCCCTCTCCAGGGCCAGCACATCCTTCCTGAGATACGGGGCCCAAAATTGCTCACAATATTCTAAATGGCCCCCTTATTTTGTAAACAGTGACCCCCCTGGTTCTAGATTCTCCCACAAGAGGAAACATCCTCTCCACATCCGCCCTGTCCAAGACCCCCTCAGGATCTTAAAGGGTTCAATCAAGTCGCCTCTCACTCTTCTAAACTCCAGCGGATACAAGCCTAACCTGTCCAACCTTCCCTCATAAGACAACCCGCCCATTCCTGGTATGAGTCTGGTAAACCTTCTCTGAACGGCTTCCAACGCATTTACATCCTTCCTTAAATAAGGAGACCAACGCTGTACACAATACTCCAGATTACTGGGGAGGGGATAGCATAGTGGTACTGGGCTGGTATTCCAGAGACCCTAGGGTTAATGCTCTGGTGGACCCAGGTTTAAATCCCATCTCGGCAGATGAATTCGAATTCAACAAAAATCTGGAATTAAAAGTCTAATTGACCAGGATGGTCATAAAAAAACCCATCTGGTTCACTAACCCCCTTTAGGGAGGGAAATCTGCTGTCCTTACCCGGTCTGGGCCTACACGTGACTCCAGACCCCACAGCGAATGTGGTTGACTCTTAAAATACCCAAAGGCATTCAGGGGTCACCGCTGCCCTGTACAACTGAAGCATGACCTCCCTGCTTTTGTATTCAACTCTCCTCCCAATAAACGACAGCATTTCTAACTGCTTGCCGCGCCTGCAGATTAACCTTCCGCGATTCCCAGATCCCTCTGCAATTGCAAAGTGACTCGGTTTCTCGTGGCTAGAACACTGCTTTCCCCTCGCTGGGACCGCCCTCCTGTCCTGTTGTGTGCTGTCGTCCGCAGTGTGGGCATCCCATCCCTTTGTCTGCACTTGCTCTGCTCTCTCGGCCGGGAATCTCCCTCCGCGTAACATATCTCCTGGTCTGCTCCGTCATGCGCGTTTGCCTTCCGACACGCGTCCAGGGGCTTTCTTTCATGTCAGTTACTCAAGTGCCTATCTTTAATCGGATCAGCATGCCGCAGTCACAGGCTGATCTATGACTCCCTGTTACCCCATGAGCTCTAGCGTTGAATACATAGCGTTCGCGTGTACCATTCACTCGGGGTTCAAAGCGTTCGTCGTCCCCGGCTTTCAAAACCTCCGCCGTCTTTTAGCGTATTGGTTAGATTTCGGGTGGTGTACACTTTGTAGCAGTCCCTCACCGGCAGTGTTAGTCGCATCGGTTCCTGCTTTGTTAATTAGCCCCCGCTGCCAGCTCGTGGTTTTGCCATTTGCAAGCGGGAAAAACTGCCAGTTCTGCCAGGTGTCGCTTTTCAATTCGACAGGAGTTGGGATCGGAAAGTTTTGTGCCCTGCTCACTCACCTGGTGTTTGGCTCGCACCTTCAGTTTGAGTTCGCTAATCCTTGTCCTTTCACAGTAGCTTCTAGCTGATTTGAATATTGCTGTGCCTATCCAAACCGTGTCTTCTCTGCGGCATTTCCGGGATTTTTTAACAACCCTGTTTTATCCCCGCTTCCTGACACCGTCTTTCGTGTTTAAGGGCAGCAAGGACTCTCAGGGCTTTCTCATGGTAGGTCTCCATTGAACCGATCTCAAGGGGCTGGCTTACAGAGACGTCCTCGTGGCAGAGGTCACATGACTATGGAAAGCCAGATGACAGGGGCAGAGTACTGTTGCATGTCAACACCCAAACACAGGGTGTGACAGGGTAGACATGGATAGGTTGTTTACCCACCCTGGCTGGTGAGCCTGCAACCAGGGCACTCAGTCTCAGGATAAAGGGGCAGGCCCCTTAAGACGGAGATGAGGAGGAATTTCTTCACTCGGAGAGTGGTGAATCTTTGGAAGTCTTGATCCCAAGAGAGCTGTGGAGGATCAGTCATTGGGTATGTTCAAGACAGAGATTGACAGATTTCTGGGTGCTAATGACATCAAGAGATATGGGGATAGTGGGTAGGGAAATGGCATTGTGGGAAAAGATCAGCCATGATCTGATTGAATAGCGGGACACAAAAAGTTGGTATGCAGATGCAGCGAGTGATGAGGAAGACAAATGGAAAGTTGTCCTTTATTGCGAGGGGGGGGTTGGAGTATAAAAGTGGGGAAGTCTTGCTACAACTGGACAGGGCGTTGGTGAGGCCGCTCCTGGGGCCCTGTGGACAGTTCTGGTCCCCTCACTTCAGGAGGGACAGACTCGCATGGGAAGCCGTTCAGAGAAGGTTCACTCGGCCAATTCCTGGGACGAAGGGGGTTTGTCTGATGAGGAAAGGTTGAGCAGGTTGGGCCTCTACCCATTGGAGTTTAGAAGAATGAGAGGTGATCTTATTGAAACATATCAGATTCTGAGGGGAGGGGGTTTGACAGGGTGGATGCTGAGGGGATGTTTCCCCCTGTAACCTCCTCCAGCCCCTACACCCCTCCCTATCTCTGTAACCTCCTCCAGCCCCTACAACGCTCCCTATCTCTGTAACCTCCTCCAGCCCCCTACAACCCTCCCTATCTCTGTAACCTCCTCCAGCCCCTACACCCCTCCCTATCTCTGTAACCTCCTCCAGCCCCTACAACCCTCCCTATCTCTGTAACCTCCTCCAGCCCCTACAACCCTCCCTATCTCTGTAACCTCCTCCAGCCCCTACAACCCTCCCTATCTCTGTAACCTCCTCCAGCCCCTACAACCCTCCCTATCTCTGTAACCTCCTACAACTCTCCGAGATCTCTGCGCTCCTCCAATTCCGGTCTCTCGAGCATCCCCCGATTCCCATCGCTCCGCCATTGGCGGCCATGCCTTCAGCTGCCTGGGGGGCCCTGAGCTCTGGAATTCCCTCCCTCAGCCTCTCCATGTCTCCCGCTCTCTCTCCCACTCTCTCTCTCTCTCCTCCTTTAAGACGCTCCTTAAAAACCAACCTCTTTGACCGAGATTTTTGTCACCTGTCCCTAATATCTCCGCCCGATGCTCGGGGTCAGGTTCTGTCTGACTTACCCTCCCCCGATTCCCCTCGCTCCGCCATTGGCAGTTGTTGTTGAAGCACTAACTCAGCGAGTTAGTCCGACTCTCCGGTAATTTTGCCCGCTCCCTGCCTCGATCCTGCTGGCAACCCCTCCACTTCCCTTCTCCTCGTTCAAAGTCCCGCCTGGCTTGTTTGCTTCGTGGCTCAGCATCGCCTCCTGCTGTCCTTCGCGATTCATTTCCGTCTCCAACGTCATTCGACAGCCTCTCATTGTTCACAGGGACAGGAACAGGAGCTGCTTTCAGCCCCGGGTGTTGGCCAGCAGGTGGCAGCCGTGAGCTGCACAATCACCCTGTGCCGACCCTCCGACAGTGCGGCGCTCCCTCAGCACCGACCCTCCGACAGTGCGGCGCTCCCTCAGCACTGACCCCCCGACAGTGCGGCGCTCCCTCAGCACCGACCCTCCCACAGTGCGGCGCTCCCTCAGCACTGACCCTCCGACAGTGCAGCACTCCCTCAGTGCTGACCCTCCGACAGTGCGGCACTCCCTCAGCGCTGAGCCTCCGACAGTGCGGCGCTCCCTCAGCGCTGACCCTCTGACAGTGCGGCGCTCCCTCAGCACTGACCCTCCGACAGTGCGGCGCTCCCTCAGCGCTGACCCTCCCACAGTGCGGCGCTCCCTCAGCACCGACCCTCCCACAGTGCGGCGCTCCCTCAGCACTGACCTCCTGACAGTGCGGCGCTCCCTCAGCGCTGACCCTCCGACAGTGCGGCGCTCCCTCAGCACCGACCCTCCCACAGTGCGGCGCTCCCTCAGCGCTGACCCTCCGACAGTGCGGCGCTCCCTCAGCACTGACCCTCCGACAGTGCGGAGCTCCCTCAGCACTGACCCTGCGACAGTGCGGCGCTCCCTCAGCACTGACCCTCCGACAGTGCGGCGCTCCCTCAGCACTGACCCTCCGACAGTGCGGCGCTCCCTCAGCACTGACCCTCCGACAGTGCAGCGCTCCCTCAGCACTGACCCTGCGACAGTGCGGCGCTCCCTCAGGGAGCATTCAATGGGGACGGTGTAGAGGGAGCTTTACTCTGTATCTAACCCCGTGATGTACCTGTCCTGGGAGTGTTTGATGGGGACGGTGTAGAGGGAGCTTTACTCTGTATCTAACCCCGTGATGTACCTCTACCGGGCGTGGTCGGGCCTGCCCTCCTCCCTCTGTCACTCCCTCCCTCTGATCCTCCTCCCTCTGACCCTCCCCCCCTCTCTCTGACTCACACAGGATGTGGGCAGCCCTGTCAGTTGGCATGTGTCATACCCACGGCTGCCCACTTCCCCACTACAGAGCGAGACAGAGAGAGAGGTCGGAGCACGCGATGGGTGCAGCTGTGGGGAGAGGGCGGAGGGAGGGAGAGAGAGAGAAAGACAGAGAGCGAGCGAGAAAGAGAGACCCTCGATCCTCCAAGTCTGCACGGACGGTGATGGCCAGGAGGGACATGGAATCCTCCAGCCCCAGGCCATTCAGCCCCTCTGCTCCATGCTGGTGTTTCTGACCCCACACCAGCCTCCTCCCACCCCCCAATCTATCTCCCCATATCCCTGTATCCTTCTATCCCTTTCTCCATCTCCCCCATATCCCCATATCCTTCTATCCCTTTCTCCATCTCCCCCTTTTCCCCGTATCCTTCTATCCCTTTCTCCATCTCCCCCCTATCCCCGTATCCTTCTATCCCTTTCTCCATCTCCCCCTATCCCCCTATCCTTCTATCCCTTTCTCCATCTCCCCCTATCCCCCTATCCTTCTATCCCTTTCTCCATCTCCCCATATCCTTCTATCCCTTTCTCCATCTCCCCCTATCCCCGTATCCTTCTATCCCTTTCTCCATCCCCACCTATCCCCGTATCCTTCTATCCCTTTCTCCATCTCCCCCGCTATCCCCATATCCTTCTATCCATTTCTCCATCTCCCCCTATCCCCGTATCCTTCTATCCCTTTCTCCATCTCCCCCGCTATCCCCGTATCCTTCTATCCCTTTCTCTATCTCCCCCTATCCCCATATCCTTCTATCCCTTTCTCCATCTCCCCCTATCCCCATATCCTTCCAACCCTTTCTCCATCTCCCCCTATCCCCATATCCTTCCAACCCTTTCTCCATCTCCCCCCATCCCCATATCCTTCTATCCCTTTCTCCATCTCCCCCCTATCCCCGTATCCTTCTATCCCTTTCTCCATCTCCCGCTATCCCCGTATCCTTCTATCCCTTTCTCCATCTCCCCCTATCCCCATATCCTTCTATCCCTTTCTCCATCTCCCCCTATCCCCATATCCTTCTATCCCTTTCTCCATCTCCCCCCTATCCCTGTATCCTTCTATCCCTTTCTCCATCTCCCCCTATCCCCATATCCTTCTATCCCTTTCTCCATCTCCCCCTATCCCCATATCCTTCTATCCCTTTCTCCATCTCCCCCTATCCCCATATCCTTCTATCCCTTTCTCCATCTCCCCCTATCCCCATATCCTTCCAACCCTTTCTCCATCTCCCCCTATCCCCGTATCCTTCTATCCCTTTCTCCATCTCCCCCTATCCCCATATCCTTCCAACCCTTTCTCCATCTCCCCCTATCCCCGTATCCTTCTATCCCTTTCTCCATCTCCCCCTATCCCCATATCCTTCTATCCCTTTCTCCATCTCCCCCTATCCCCATATCCTTCTATCCCTTTCTCCATCTCCCCCTATCCCCATATCCTTCTATCCCTTTCTCCATCTCCCCCCTATCCCTGTATCCTTCTATCCCTTTCTCCATCTCCCCCTATCCCCATATCCTTCTATCCCTTTCTCCATCTCCCCCTATCCCCATATCCTTCCAACCCTTTCTCCATCTCCCCCTATCCCCGTATCCTTCTATCCCTTTCTCCATCTCCCCCTATCCCCATATCCTTCCAACCCTTTCTCCATCTCCCCCTATCCCCGTATCCTTCTATCCCTTTCTCCATCTCCCCCTATCCCCATATCCTTCTATCCCTTTCTCCATCTCCCCCCATCCCCATATCCTTCTATCCCTTTCTCCATCTCCCCCCTATCCCCCGTATCTTTCTATCCCTTTCTCCATCTCCCCCTATCCCCATATCCTTCTATCCCTTTCTCCATCTCCCCCTATCCCCATATCCTTCTATCCCTTTCTCCATCTCCCCCCTATCCCCGTATCCTTCTATCCCTTTCTCCATCTCCCCCTATCCCCATATCCTTCTATCCCTTTCTCCATCTCCCCCTATCCCCATATCCTTCTATCCCTTTCTCCATCTCCCCCTATCCCCATATCCTTCTATCCCTTTCTCCATCTCCCCCTATCCCCATATCCTTCTATCCCTTTCTCCATCTCCCCCTATCCCCATATCCTTCTATCCCTTTCTCCATCTCCCCCTATCCCCATATCCTTCTATCCCTTTCTCCATCTCCCCCTATCCCCATATCCTTCTATCCCTTTCTCCATCTCCCCCTATCCCCATATCCTTCCAACCCTTTCTCCATCTCCCCCTATCCCCGTATCCTTCTATCCCTTTCTCCATCTCCCCCCTATCCCCATATCCTTCTATCCCTTTCTCCATCTCCCCCTATCCCCATATCCTTCTATCCCTTTCTCCATCTCCCCCTATCCCCGTATCCTTCTATCCCTTTCTCCATCTCCCCCTATCCCCGTATCCTTCTATCCCTTTCTCCATCTCCCCCTATCCCCATATCCTTCTATCCCTTTCTCCATCTCCCCCTATCCCCATATCCTTCTATCCCTTTCTCCATCTCCCCCATCCCCGTATCCTTCTATCCCTTTCTCCATCTCCCCCTATCCCCGTATCCTTCTATCCCTTTCTCCCCTCCTGTGTTTATCCAGCGCCTTAAACACATCGACACGATTCACCTCCACCTCCTCCCTGTGGGAGCGAGTTCCACATTCTCCCCGCTCTCCGGGTAAAGACCTTTCTCCTCAATTTCCCCCTCCCTCTGATCGGGTTTATTAGGGACCATCTTATAACCGTGGTTCTGTAGTTCCTCAAAAGGACAGCAAACACTGACCACAGCCCACACCTGAACTAGTCCGGCCACTTCGGGCTTTGTGGATTTGGCCCAACTCAGGGGGAGGAGGCAAATGTTCGATTGCAAAAGGGTTTCGAGGTGGTGAAACTCCTTTGGGTTCCTGCCCATGACTCTCAGGCCAGTCCCAGTCCTGTACCTGCTCTGAAACTGAGCACATTACAATGCCCTGACCCCTCAGCACCAACCCTGACAAACTGTACACACACCGGTTCACTTATCCACACAGCCTTCCCAAACTGCAGCACTGCCCTTGTCAACATGGTCAGTCACCTGGCCCAGGGCAACTCCAAACTGTGACATGGCTGGAAAACCCATTTACTTACACGTCAGACACACACACACACAAGCGTAAGGGAGAATCACTCTGTATCTAACCCCATAGTGTACCTGTCCTGGGAGTGTTTGATGGGGACGGTGTAGAGGGAGCTTTACTCTGTATCTAACCCTGTGCTGTACCTGTCCTGGGAGTGTTTGATGGGGACGGTGTAGAGGGAGCTTTACTCTGTATCTAACCCCGTGCTGTACCTGTCCTGGGAGTGTTTGATGGGGACGGTGTAGAGGGAGCTTTACTCTGTATCTAACCCTGTGCTGTACCTGTCCTGGGAGTGTTTGATGGGGACGGTGTAGGGGGAGCTTTACTCTGTATCTAACCCCGTGCTGTACCTGTCCTGGGAGTGTTTGATGGGGACGGTGTAGAGGGAGCTTTACTCTGTATCTAACCCCGTGCTGTACCTGTCCTGGGAGTGTTTGATGGGGACGGTGTAGAGGGAGCTTTACTCTGTATCTAACCCCGTGCTGTACCTGTCCTGGGAGTGTTGGAAGTGGGCAGTATAGAGGGAGCTTTAGATTAAATCTCCTTTTATCTGAAAGGGCACGAGGGCCATTTCTCCTCTCCCCATCCTGTTGGCTTAAACAATTCCAAGGGGTAAAGCAATTTGGCCGAGCATCCGAGATTTCTGGTCTGGAAACGTAACGGCCAGTTGGGAATGGTTGGGGGGGCACCGAGTCCAAAGAGGTTACACTGAGCTCTGAGCAGGCCGAGGACAGAGAGGTCAGCGCGACGACGAGGTGAGGCAACAAGTGTTAAAACGAGCAGCAACCGGGAGCCCAGGATTTTTCTTCCTCTTCACTTAAAAAAGCGGCGGGGGAGGGGGGGGTGGTAAGAGTAAACCAGCCTCCGCTTCCCACCGGAAACAGGAGGCGCAGCCTCCGCTTCCCACCGGAAACAGGAGGCGCAGCCTCCGCTTCCCACCGGAAACAGGAGGCGCAGCCTCCGCTTCCCACCGGAAACAGGAGGCGCAGCCTCCGCTTCCCACCGGAAACAGGAGGCGCAGCCTCCGCTTCCCACCGGAAACAGGAGGCGCAGCCTCCGCTTCCCACCGGAAACAGGAGGCGCAGCCTCCGCTTCCCACCGGAAACAGGAGGCGCAGCCTCCGCTTCCCACCGGAAACAGGAGGCGCAGCCTCCGCTTCCCACCGGAAACAGGAGGCGCAGCCTCCGCTTCCCACCGGAAACAGGAGGCGCAGCCTCCGCTTCCCACCGGAAACAGGAGGCGCAGCCTCCGCTTCCCACCGGAAACAGGAGGCGCAGCCTCCGCTTCCCACCGGAAACAGGAGGCGCAGCCTCCGCTTCCCACCGGAAACAGGAGGCGCAGCCTCCGCTTCCCACCGGAAACAGGAGGCGCAGCCTCCGCTTCCCACCGGAAACAGGAGGCGCAGCCTCCGCTTCCCACCGGAAACAGGAGGCGCAGCCTCCGCTTCCCACCGGAAACAGGAGGCGCAGCCTCCGCTTCCCACCGGAAACAGGAGGCGCAGCCTCCGCTTCCCACCGGAAACAGGAGGCGCAGCCTCCGCTTCCCACCGGAAACAGGAGGCGCAGCCTCCGCTTCCCACCGGAAACAGGAGGCGCAGCCTCCGCTTCCCACCGGAAACAGGAGGCGCAGCCTCCGCTTCCCACCGGAAACAGGAGGCGCAGCCTCCGCTTCCCACCGGAAACAGGAGGCGCAATTCGAACAGGAAGTGAGGACAGGTTAAAAAAACTATTTCAGTTTCTTCATCTGATCCCCACGCGGTGTGAGTTGACAACCCAGTGTGCGAGCACTCCAACTGGAAGGTGGAACACAACAAATGTGCAGACGACAGCCCGGTTTGTACAATAGAGACCTTTTTATTTGTAGTTTCCAATACAAATACTGTCTTGTGTGGGAAAGAGAGAGAGGGAAAAGAGAGACAAAGTCCTTCAGCTAGCGAGTGACTGTCATTAGTGCTAACATACATGTGCTTTAAAATGCAGCAGTTAATATCCTAAATATCACCAGCTTTTATACCATGTTCGTTACCCTGGAAGCGCACAACACTTGCAGACTGGTGACGCCGCGCTTCCTTGGAGAGAGGGATTAAGACTTTAGGGGGGGAAAAAAAAGGTTGTTCGACTCGGAGAGGGGGAGCGAGAGTGAGAGAAAAAAAAAGAGGGGGGGGGGGGGGGGAGAAGAGTAAACCAGTTTCCGCTTCCCACTGATAACAGGAGGCGCATCCTCCGCTTCCCACTGATAACAGGAGGCGCATCCTCCGCTTCCCACTGATAACAGGAGGCACAATTCGAACGGGAAGCGAGGACAGTTAAAAAAAATCCTTGGGGTTTCTCCTTCCCCCCCACCGAGAGAGAAAACAAACCTTCGGAAACATCGGAACAAATACGAGGAAAACCCTGACGCTGCAGAAAGACGAGGCGGAAGAGACAGAGACCGGTTCATTCACGGGAGCAGCGCAGATTGTGAAGCCTTGGTTTATTTTATTTTTTTCCTCTTTTGAAGTGTGCACTGGGCTCGAAATGGAGTGCCAAGCTGTTAATTTATTTTCTTAAAATTCTTTTACCACCAACCCCCAACCCCCCCCCACCAACTGTGCCCGTAAGCACCCCCCCTCCCCCCCTGGGGCATCAGAAACAGGAGTTAAGGAATTAGTGTCAGTTCACGGGACGGTGATTTGGAAGGGGCTGCCGGGGATGTGGTCATCGCCCCACTTGACCACCAGGATGTAACTGCCCTTCTCCTTCAGGATGTACGAGACGTTGTAGAGCTTGCTCCCCAAGTGCTTCACCATCACTTCCTCGCAGGGGATCTTTGGCCCGTGAACTCCGACCAGTAGCATGTTGGAACCTGGCAAGATTTGGGGGAGGGGGGTACAAGAGAGAGAGAGTGAGAGAGAGGGTTAGTCAGCCACACTCGGGTCAAAGAGCGTCACCTCCCTGAGCTCCGTGTGCGTGAGAGGGGAGGCCACTTTGCCCAGCGCTTGTGCCAGCCCGCCGTCGACCAATCCAGTCCGCCCGTCTCCCCGCCAAACGCATTCTGAGTTGAACGCCCGGCATCCGTTCGCAAATCATTCCCCGCCTCCCCCTCTACCGCCCTCGTGCACAGGTCTCCATCCCTCTCCCTCTACCCCCCTCGTGCACTGGTCTCCATCCCTCCCCCTCTACCGCCCTCGTGCACAGATCTCCATCTCCCTCCCCCTCTACCGCCCTCGTGCACAGGTCTCCATCTCCCTCCCCCTCTACCCACCTCGTGCACAGATCTCCATCTCCCTCCCCCTCTACCGCCCTCGTGCACAGGTCTCCATCCCTCCCCCTCTACCCACCTCGTGCACAGATCTCCCTCCCTCCCCCTCTACCCACCTCGTGCACAGATCTCCCTCCCTCCCCCTCTACCCACCTCGTGCACAGATCTCCCTCCCCCTCTATCCCCCTCGTGCACAGGTCTCCCTCCCCCTCTACCCCCCTCGTGCAGAGATCTCCCTCCCCCTCTACCCACCTCGTGCAGAGATCTCCCTCCCCCTCTACCCCCCTCGTGCACAGATCTCCCTCTACCCCCCTCGTGCACAGATCTCCCTCCCCTTCTATCCCCCTCGTGCACAGATCTCCCTCCCCTTCTATCCCCCTCGTGCACAGGTCTCCATCTCACCTTCTTCCTCACCCACACCATCCCCTCCACCTCGCACCCCTCTCCCACCCGTGCGCTCTCTCCCTCGTATCTCCGATCAGCTTCTAAACCCGAGTCACCTCACGTACGCCCTGGATCAGATCGCATCCACCAACCCCCCACCCCCTCCCGAAAACCCCTCAGCGAGGGGGCACGCTCAACCTCGTCTTCGCCCATGCGCTCTGCCGAGCTATTCAACCGCATGTTCCCTCGCCACCCCCCCCAACCCCAACCGCTCCGGTCCTCGTGGATCGAGCGCCTTCAGCATTTTGGAGGCTGAAATCTACACCCCACCCACTCATCCACCCACCAACCCCCACCCCCTCCCGAAAACCCCTCAGCGAGGGGGCACGCTCAACCTCGCCTTTGCCCACGGCGCTCCGCCGAGCTATTCAACCGCACGTTCCCTCGCGAATCCCAGCCCCACCGCCCTCCCTCACCACCCCTCCAACCCCCAACCGTGGATCGAGCGCCTTCAGCATTTTGGAGGCTGAAATCTACACCCCACCTACTCATCCACCCACCCACACCCCAAGCCCCGATACCCAGCTTCAGTTCCAACCCAAACTCCACCCCCCTTTTTTGGGGAACCGGCCAGGTCTGGAGAAACGGGACCTGCGTTAAAATGGGAAACGCGACTGGTCGGGGTGGAGATTGGGGTGGGGGGGTTTGTCTTTTCTCTCTCCACCCCCCCCACCCCATCACCACCCCCGCCCACCTCACACCCCATTGGCCAAATCAGCCCCAGGAAGTGTCCTCTCGTCGCGACCGAGGTCAGAGAGTTGGGAGGTGGGGGGAGGAGGTGACAGGTACATGCCCCGGGAAAGCCAAGCTATTCAACCGGGAGCCCTGGGCCCATGAGACCGAGGACCAGAACGACAAGACGCGGAAGCGGGAGTGGGCCATTCGGCCCCTCGAGCCTGCTGCTCCCCCCATTTCAATCCCATCGCGGCCGACCTTGGGCTTCAACTCCCACTTTCCCCACCCCCTCCCCGTATCCCCTCGATTCCCCCGAGAGACCAAGACTCCGTCCATCCCGGCCTCCAACGTCTTCAACCACGGAGCGTCCACGACCCTCTGGGGGGGGAGAGAATCCCAAAGATTCCCAACCTTCTGAGTGAAGAAATTTCTCCTCATCTCAGTCCCAAATGATCGGCCCCCTTATCCTGAGACTGTGCCCCCCTCTCCCCGACGTGTTTTAGATCCCGAGCAGGGGAAACAATCTCTCCGCGCCCACCCTGTTAAACCCCTTCAGAATCTCGTCCGTCTCAATGCGATCGCCTCTCATTCTGCTAAACTCCAGAGAACATCGGCCCAATTTACTCAGCCTCTCATCGTAGGGTAACCCACCCCTCATCCCAGGGACCAATCGAGTGAACCTTCCCTGTACCCGCCTCCGATGCCAGAGTATCCTTCCTTAAACGCGGAGACTAAAACTGAGCACGGTTATTCCAGTCGTGGTCCCACCCTGGGCGATCGGAGCAAGACTTCTCTATCCCTGCCCTCCGACCCCCCTTGCGATATTGGCCAACTTGGCCATCCGCCTTCCTAAATGGCGTGCTGTACCCGCACGCCCAACTCTGTGCCCCTTGCAGGAGCGCACCCAACCCTCTCCGAACAGGAGTTTTGCGCCGCTCCTCGTTCCCCCTGCCGCCCTCTCCCTCACGTCAACCCTCTCTCCGGACTGTTGCTAAAGCCGCCATTCTCTCTCCCACCCCCCACCCAACCCAGCCCACTCACCCGCTTTGCTGCAGTCCACCGTGAAAGAATTCTTCTGCCCGACGTAGGCCTTGTTGAGGCCGAGGCCCTTGGCCACCACCTTGCCGCTGTCGGAGTGAGGCTTGGGCCCAGCGCCCAGGGGGGCGGCGGAGGCCAACTTGGAGACGCTGTCCACCAGGACGGAGGAGGTTTCGTGGAGACTGTGGCTGCTGATCAGGTGCTGACCTGTGGGGCAGGGGGGGCGATGGTGGGAAGAGTGAATCGGCCAAGGTAAGTAGAGACAAACAAAGCTAGCGCCAACTTGCTCACGTAGCCTATTTTCCCACCCCCCCCCACCAACAAATCCCACTCAGCGAGACTTCCCACCCCCTCCCCTCCCAATTGAAGGTGATCCCATGATCAGGTCTCCTCACCACCCCTGCCACCATGCCTCAGAGGCCAGCTGGGCTGAACGGCCTCAGGCTCTTACCCCTTCGCGCACTATTTAACGAGGGCCACACTTTTGAGGAGCGTGGGCGAGTGCGCAACAGCTCAGGGGAGAGCGGGAAGCAGGGAAGTCAGAGGCCATCTTGGGATGGCCGCAGCCCAGGAGGCAGCCATTTTGTCCCCTCGGATCAGGCCCAGCTCTCTCTACTGGAGTAACTTAGTTCATGTCAACTCCCCAGTCTTTGCAGAACTTACAACGGGCATCCTGGCTTTCAAATCCTCCTAAGTCCACGCTCCCTCCCTATCCCTGTCAGCTCCTCCCGCCCCTACACCCCTCCCCTATCCCTGTCAGCTCCTCCAGCCCCTACAACCCTCCCTATCTCTGTAACCTCCTCCAGCCCCTACAACCCTCCCTATCTCTGTAACCTCCTCCAACCCCTACAACCCTCCCTATCTCTGTAACCTCCTCCAACCCCTACAACCCTCCCTATCTCTATAACCTCCTCCAACCCCTACAACCCTCCCTATCTCTGTAACCTCCTCCAGCCCCTACCTATCTCTGTAACCTCCTCCAGCCCCTACAACCCTCCCTATTTCTAACCTCCTCCAGCCCCTACAACCCTCCCTATCTCTGTAACCTCCTCCAGCCCCTACAACCCTATTATCTCCTCCAGCCCCTACAACCCTCCCTATCTCTGTAACCTCCTCCAGCCCCTACAACCCTATCATCTCCTCCAGCCGCTACAACCCTCCCTATCTAACCTCCTCCAGCCCCTACAACCCTCCCTATCTCTGTAACCTCCTCCAGCCCCTACAACCCTATCATCTCCTCCAGCCGCTACAACCCTCCCTATCTAACCTCCTCCAGCCCCTACAACCCTCCCTATCTCTGTAACCTCCTCCAGCCCCTACAACCCTCCCTATTTCTAACCTCCTCCAGCCCCTACAACCCTATCATCTCCTCCAGCCCCTACAACCGTCCCTATCTCTGTAACCTCCTCCAGCCCCTACAACTCTCCCTATCTCTGTAACCTCCTCCAGCCCCTACACCCCTCCCTATCTCTGTAACCTCCTCCAGCCCCTACAACCCTCCCTATCTCTGTAACCTCCTCCAGCCCCTACAACCCTCCCTATCTCTGTAACCTCCTCCAGCCCCTACAACTCTCCCTATCTCTGTAACCTCCTCCAGCCCCTACACCCCTCCCTATCTCTGTAACCTCCTCCAGCCCCTACAACCCCCCCTATCTCTGTAACCTCCTACAACCGTCCGAGATCTCTGCGTACCTCCAATTCCGGCCTCTCGAGCATCCCCCGATTCCCATCGCTCCGCCACTGGCGGCCGGGCCTTCAGCTGCCTGGGTGGGGGGCGCCCTGAGCTCTGGAATTCCCTCCCTAAACCTCTCCACCCGCCCCTCTCTCTCTCTCCCCCCCTTTAAACGCTCCTTAAAAACCAACCCCTTTGACCGAGCTCTTGGTCACCCATCCCCTCCATCTCCGCACATGGCTGGGAGTCAGATTGTCGGAATGCCACACTTTGGGATGTTGAAGTTGATATGTAAATGAAGGGACGCTGGAGTAGGCCGACTCCGATCGGCACGACAGACTTACCAGTGATCCTGGCTTTGAAGGGGCTCCCCACGATGTGGTAGGGGCCTCCGTATTTGATGGAGATTAGGTAGTTGCCGGGCGCCATGGGTGTGTAGGTGACAGTGTAGCCTTCGGAACATTCCAGACAGTCCATCTTGACCTTCGAGGGGCCGTCAATGGTGACAGCCAAGGCCCCGGGCCCCGCGTTTGTAGTGTTGACGATGAACTCCGCTGGGACACCTGGGAATGCGAGAGGGTTTTTACTGGGAGTGGGACAGCCAGGAAAAGAGTCAAGGAGGCGGTTCACACGGAGTGAGAGAGAGTTACCCCAGAGACGAGGGAGAGGGGGTAGAGCAGAGGAGGGGAGCTGGTAGGGAGAGGGGGTAGAGCAGAGGAGGGGAGCTGGTAGGGAGAGGAGGTAGAGCAGAGGAGGGGAGCTGGTAGGGAGGAGGTAGAGCAGAGGAGGGGAGCTGGTAGGGAGAGGAGGTAGAGCAGAGGAGGGGAGCTGGGAGGGAGAGGAGGTAGAGCAGAGGAGGGGAGCTGGGAGGGAGAGGGGGTAGAGCAGAGGAGAGGAGCAGGTAGGGAGAGGGGGTAGAGCAGAGGAGGGGAGCAGGTAGGGAGATGGGGTAGAGCAGAGGAGGGGAGCAGGTAGGGAGAGGGGGTAGAGCAGAGGAGGGGAGCAGGTAGGGAGAGGGGGTAGAGCAGAGGAGGGGAGCAGGTAGGGAGAGGGGGTAGAGCAGAGGAGGGGAGCAGGTAGGGAGAGGGGGTAGAGCGGAGGAGGGGAGCAGGGAGGGAGAGGGGGTAGAGCGGAGGAGGGGAGCTGGGAGGGAGAGGGGGTAGAGCAGAGGAGGGGAGCTGGGAGGGAGAGGGGGTAGAGCAGAGGAGGGGAGCAGGTAGGGAGAGGGTGTAGAGCAGAGGAGGGGAGCAGGTAGGGAGAGGGGGTAGAGCAGAGGAGGGGAGCAGGGAGGGAGAGGGGGTAGAGCAGAGGAGGGGAGCTGGGAGGGAGAGGGGATAGAGCAGAGGAGGGGAGCTGGTAGGGAGAGGGAGTAGAGCAGAGGAGGGGAGCTGGGAGGGAGAGGGGGTAGAGCAGAGGAGGGGAGCTGGGAGGGAGAGGGGGTAGAGCGGAGGAGGGGAGCTGGGAGGGAGAGGGGGTAGAGCAGAGGAGGGGAGCTGGGAGGGAGAGGGGGTAGAGCGGAGGAGAGGAGCAGGTAGGGAGAGGGTGTAGAGCAGAGGAGGGGAGCAGGTAGGGAGAGGGGGTAGAGCAGAGGAGGGGAGCAGGGAGGGAGAGGGGGTAGAGCAGAGGAGAGGAGCTGGGAGGGAGAGGGGGTAGAGCGGAGGAGAGGAGCTGGTAGGGAGAGGGGGTAGAGCGGAGGAGGGGAGCTGGTAGGGAGAGGGGGTAGAGCGGAGGAGAGGAGCTGGTAGGGAGAGGGGGTAGAGCGGAGGAGGGGAGCTGGGAGGGAGAGGGGGTAGAGCGGAGGAGAGGAGCTGGTAGGGAGAGGGGGGTAGAGCGGAGGAGGGGAGCTGGGAGGGAGAGGGGGTAGAGCAGAGGAGGGGAGCTGGGAGGGAGAGGGGGTAGAGCAGAGGAGGGGAGCTGGGAGGGAGAGGGGGTAGAGCAGAGGAGGGGAGCTGGGAGGGAGAGAGCAGAGTCGTGGTGACAGGAGGGTGTAGAGAGAAGCCATTCGTGGGCCCGAGCAGGCATAAATCTTACCGGTGACCCCTCCCTCGAGGCCAGGCCCAGACGCTGACACCATTCCGGGATCTCCGGCCTGTCCGGGCTCCCCCACCCGGATCTTGAAGGGACTTCCGGGGATGTGGGAGCCGTTGAACTTCACGTCGATCAGATAGACGCCATTCTCCCTCGGGATGAAGCGGACGGCGTATTTGTCTGCAAGGAAACAGGAATGGGAGTCACCGACTGGGATACCGGGAATGACGGGAGAGAGTCGGAACGGCAGAGACGGAGGGAGCTTCACTGTCTAACCCCGTGTTGTACCTGTCCTGGGAGTGTTTGATGGGGACGGTGTAGAGGGAGCTTTACTCTGTATCTAACCCCGTGCTGTACCTGTCCTGGGAGTGTTTGATGGGGACGGTGTAGAGGGAGCTTTACTCTGTATCTAACCCCGTGCTGTACCTGTCCTGGGAGTGTTTGATGGGGACGGTGTAGAGGGAGCTTTACTCTGTATCTAACCCCGTGCTGTACCTGTCCTGGGAGTGTTTGATGGGGACGGTGTAGAGGGAGCTTTACTCTGTATCTAACCCCGTGCTGTACCTGTCCTGGGAGTGTTTGATGGGGACAGTGTAGAGGGAGCTTTACTCTGTATCTAACCCCGTGCTGTACCTGCCCTAGGAGTGTTTGATGGGGACGGTGTAGAGGGAGCTTTACTCTGTATCTAACCCCGTGCTGTACCTGTCCTGGGAGTGTTTGATGGGGATGGTGTAGAGGGAGCTTTACTCTGTATCTAACCCCGTGCTGTACCTGTCCTGGGAGTGTTTGATGGGGATAGTGCAGAGGGAGCTTTACTCTGTATCTAACCTCGTGCTGTACCTGTCCTGGGAGTGTTTGATGGGGACAGTGCAGAGGGAGCTTTACTCTGTATCTAACCCCGTGCTGTACCTGTCCTGGGAGTGTTTGATGGGGACAGTGTAGAGGGAGCTTTACTCTGTATCTAACCCCGTGCTGTACCTGCCCTGGGAGTGTTTGATGGGGACAGTGTAGAGGGAGCTTTACTCTGTATCTAACCCTGTGCTGTACCTGTCCTGGGAGTGTTTGATGGGGATGGTGTAGAGGGAGCTTTACTCTGTATCTAACCCCGTCTTGTACCTGTCCTGGGAGTGTTTGATGGGGACGGTGTAGAGGGAGCTTTACTCTGTATCTAACCCCGTGCTGTACCTGTCCTGGGAGTGTTTGATGGGGACGGTGTAGAGGGAGCTTTACTCTGTATCTAACCCCGTGCTGTACCTGTCCTGGGAGTGTTTGATGGGGGACAGTGTAGAGGGAGCTTTACTCTGTATCTAACCCCGTGCTGTACCTGTCCTGGGAGTGTTTGATGGGGACGGTGTAGCGGGAGTTTTTACATGCCCGACAAACAAAATACCTTCATCGATCTCCGACACACAGCACTCTTCCAGAGCTCCGGATGGGCTGTGCACTTTGGCGTCAATCACTCCCTTAGCACCATTTAGGCTAACTGCAAAGGATGCTGGATGATTCACCTTTAAACCTGACTCCTGGAATCACAAGATACCGTTAAGCAACAAAGGAAGATGCCAATGAGGGACAGGAGGCCTCACTCGAGGCCCGAGGCCTAGTCCCCCACCCACCGCGAGACTGGAGTAGTTGGGATTGTTCTCCTCAGAGTAGAGGTGGTCAGCGGGGTGATTTAATCGAGGGCATTCACTGCCCATCCCTAATTGCCCCTTGAGAAGGTGGGGATGAGCCACCTTCTTGAGCTGCTGCAGTCCACGTGTGGTTTAGGTACACCCACCGCGCTGTTAGGGAGGAAGTTCCAGGATTTTGACCCAGCGACAGTGAAGGAACGGCCGATATATTTCCAAGTCGGGATGGTGTGTGTGGGGCTCGGAGGGGAACTTGCAGGTGGTGGTGTTCCCCGTGTGTCTGCTGCCCTTGTCCTTCTAGGTGGTAGAGGTGGTGGGTTTGGGCGGCGCTGTTGAAGGAGCCTTGGCGAGTTGCTCCAGTGCATCTTGTAGATGGTACACACACTGCTGCCCCTGTGCGTCGGTGGTGGAGGGAGTGAATGTTTGTGGATGGGGTGCCGATCAAGCGGGGCTGCTTTGTCCTGGATGGTGTCGAGCTTCTTGAGTGTTGTGGGAGCTGCACTCATCCAGGCAAGTGGGGAGTATCCCATCACACTCCTGACTTGGACATAGTAGATGGTGGACAGGCTTTGGGGGAGTCAGGAGGTGGATTCCCAGCCTCTGACCTGCTCTTGTAGCCACAGTATTTATATGGCTGGGTCCAGTTCAGTTTCTGGTCAACGGTAACCCCCAGGATGTTGATAGTGGGGGGTTCAGTGATGATAATGCCATTGAACGTCAAGAGGCGATGGTTAGATTCTCTCTTGTTGGAGATGGTCATTGCCTGGCACTTGGGTGGTACAAGTATCACTGGGGGAAGATACTGTTTGGCATCAGGAGGGTCAGACCAAGTTGGCACTGAGCGAGAGTGGGAGAATTTGAGAGCGTGACAGGAATGGGCCCAAGGGCCTGTCCATCTCCGCGGCTTACAAAAGGACTAGAATTAGGGGCTTCACAGTCACACAATGACCCCGAACCCCTCGTTTCCTTTCCCGCCCACCCTACCCCCCGCTCGAATCAGAGAACAGGAGCTGGTCACGTCTGAGGGGCCAACTTCGGTCTAGCACGGAGGGACGCGCTCCCAGCCGCCATCTTGGTAGGCCCGCCAGCCCCAATTCTCCAGAGACGAGGAGGGAACCGACCAACTAACCAACCAACCAAAGTCCCGTTTCTGGGAGGGTCGGTGATGGAGCCAAGCAAAGGGCTTCTCTCGCAAAGGGGAAAGGGGGCAGAGAAGCACACGCTGCCCCTTTAGCCCCTCGGACTGGACCGCGTCGAGGGAACCGTCCCCTTGCAACGCCCCTGGGGATACTCATCCCCCTCCGCACCCCACCCCCCCCCCAACCCCCCCAAACCCCAAACCAAACAATCCCCCACCCGACCAGACTCCAGAACCTTACCTGCGAGAGGAGAGGACAAGTTAAGAGTTAAAGAGGGAGGTCGATTGGCTGGCACGCGCCTGGAGGTCAAGATGTTTACCCGGTGCCCTCCCCCAAGTCCTGTTGCACCCTCCCACCCCCCCCGCACTCCCCCCCCCCACTCCCCCAGCCAAACGCCCCCCTGCGAAGCCAACACACATTGGAGTGGGCCCTCCACCAGTGCCAACCCCTCTGTGCAACTGGCACTCCAGAATTGGCGGCACAGTTGAGGCCACTGGCGTCGAGAGGGGGGTTGGTGGCGGGTGGGCAAACCCACAGCCCTCTTACCCCCCCTCCCTTGGCCACTGCCCCCCTTAGGAGGGCACACACGCCAGTACCAGGCTGCGAGGGGGTTAGCAACAGGTGGGTTGGCACAAGTGTTCAACCACCCCCACCAACCACACCCCCAAACAAGGTGCAGGGGGAGGAGGGGGTTTAAGGGCACACCTTGCCCACTCATCCCAACCACAACCAACCCCCCTCCCCCCACACACGGAGCCAACGCCTCCCTCTTTAACCTTTAACCTCTCCGACAGCGAGGAGCACACGCGGGCACACACACGTTTCCGATCCTGTTAAGCGCCTTTAAGAGAGACTCAAGAAAAACAGGCAGTCACACCTCGTCGGCCGAGAGCGGGCCCCGAGGGATTAAATCAATACAAGCCTCGGGCCTCGCGGGGCAAGGGGCCGGTCGGCCGGCCGGCTGGCACCAGTGGTTCCGGAAGGTTCTCTCCGCTCCCTCCCTCCCCGGTCAGGCCCACCTAAAGTCACTGGAGTGCCCAAGATCTATCCGACTGCCACCTCCCCCACCCCAAATGAGGTGCGCATCATTGAAACAGGCTGGCTGCTCGACTGCAGAGGCATCGCGGCACTCCCTCCTCCTCCTCCTCCTCCTCCTCCTCGCCCTGAAGACGCACTTGATCGTGTAGGGTAGGGGGGCAAATATAGAAGCCCGTTTTGAACCCCGTCTCACCCACGCACCCCCCCTTCCCCCCAACACAAGGTATCGGCAGGGCCAATTTTAACCCCCCCCCCCACAATCAGCCAGGGGTGACATTTCCAATGCCCGCCCCCTACGACAAAGGTACCAGCAGAGCCGATATTAACCCCACCCCCCAACCCAGGGTGGAATTCCCACCCCCCTCACCAAAATTAAAAAGGCAGTATAGCTACAATCCAGCCCCCTCCCTCCGCCCTTCCATTGCTGGACCTCGAACTGCATTGGGACCCGCCGTCTCTTTAAAAAAACCGGGCGACCACAAAGGGACCGGGTTCCTCAGCCTAACTCGGGAGGGAGACCCTCATCTCTCCACCCACCCACCCCCGCCTGGGCTCCCCACCAAACTCCGATACCACTGGTGAGCCACTGGCTTGACTCGGACTGGCCTGACCAACGGGTTTGTCAAGTAGGGGCTGCTTTTCCTGTCGCCTCACCTGAAGACTAGTAACAGTGAGGCGGCGAGCGTCGTCTGAGGGGGAGGCCACGGGGATGATGAAGGGGCTGTCGGGGATGTGGTCCTCGTTGAACTTGATCGACACCTCGTAGTCACCTGGACAGAGAGAGAGAGAGGAGAATTAAAAAAAGTTGCGGGAGGAGAGCGTGCCCGGGGGGGGAGAGCGCGGCGGGGGGGGGGGGAGAGCGCGGCGGAGGGGGGGGGGAGGAGAGCGCACTTTCGTATCACTATGGAGACAGCGCCACAACCTTGCCCCTCGCCACGAACCTCCGACCTCCTCCCCTCTCCTGCCGAAAGATGTCATTTCGAACGGGAATCCCATTCCCCATCACCTTCCCCCCTCCCCCCGGCCACAATCACCCCTTCTGGGGGTGGCTACTGGGGCAATTACTTCTGCAGGCGGAGGGGCGGTGGTGTAGAAGGCTTGGTTGAAGCCTCAAACCTCATTTCCCGCCCCCCCTCCCTCCACATCCTTGCCGGCCAGTTTACGCTCGTTGCTGGGTCACGGAGTCGAGAGGCCACTCTCGCCCCAACCACACCCCACCCCGTGTACTCCGTGCCTCAGGGTGGGGAGGGGGTGACCGTACTGCATGGCTGAGCGACGTACTCCTGCCCCCCCACCCGTATGTCTGTGGGGGTGTAGCGGGGGTCGGCAGTCTCTCTGTGTTGGATACTCACCAGGCTCCTGCACAATGTAGGACACACCACAGGAACCGTCCTTGCGATCCTCAAAGGCAATCTCCGCTTTGCTGGGACCCTCGACCGCGATCGACAGACCCCCGGCACCCGCCTCACGGGTCCAGATACTGAACTCGGCTGGGAGAGAGGGAGTAGGGAGCACGAGCAAAGAGAGGAGAGAGAGAGAGAGAGAGAGAGAGAGAGAGAGAGAGGGAGAAAAAAAGGAGAGAGAGGGAGAAAAAAGAGGAGGAGAGAGAGGGAGAAAAAAGAGAGAGAGAGAGAGAGAGGGAGAAAAAAGAGAGTGAGAGAGAGAGAGGGAGAAAAAGAGAGAGTGAGAGAGAGGGAGAAAAAAGAGAGAGAGAGAGAGAGAGAGAGGAGAAAAAAGAGAGAGAGAGAGGGAGAAAAAAGGGAGAGAGAGAGAGAGAGAGGGGAGAAAAAAGGGAGAGAGAGAGAGAGAGAGAGGGAGAAAAAAGGAGAGAGAGAGAGAGAGAGGAGAAAAAAGGGAGAGAGAGAGAGAGAGGGAGAAAAAAGGGAGAGAGAGAGAGAGAGGAGGGAGAAAAAGAGAGAGAGAGAGAGGGAGAAAAAAGAGGAGAGAGAGGGAGAAAAAAGAGGAGAGAGAGAGGGAGAAAAAAGAGAGAGAGGGAGAAAAAAGAGGAGAGAGAGAGGGAGAAAAAGAGAGAGAGAGGGAGAAAAAGAGAGAGAGGAGAGGGAGAAAAAAAGAGGAGAGAGAGAGGTAGAGAGGGATAAAACAGAACACAATTACACCCAATCGCAATATGAGCAAGGGGTTAGGGGTGGAGGGAGTTGCATCCCAGTTGAACTGATCCCCAGTGGAGTGATTTTTTTTTACAATCACTAATTTCTCCACCCGCCTACCCCCCTCCCCGACTTTCTCCAAAACCGAGGGGACTTTCCCAACAAACCCCTTGGGCCTCCCTCCGAACCTCGGTCCGGTTTCGGGGTGGGAGTTGGCCCTGACGACAGGGCTGGGAGGTGGGGGGGCGTCGATGGCCACCTCCACCGCCATCCTCCCGACGGAGCGGGGCCTACGTCAGGAGGCTGGCTTCTCCTCCTCCTCCTCCTTGGATGAGGGGCCCGGGGAGTGGGGCAGCCTCAATATGGGGCCTGTATTGCCGCTCGCCACCGCCACCCCTTTCGGAGGATGGTGACAGCTCTCCGGGAGGGAGAATTCCAAAGATACAATCCCGGAGCAAAGAAATTTCTCCTCATCCCAGTCCAAAATGGCCGACCCCTCACCCCCACCCCCACCGAGTTCAGAGCCTCCAAACCCGCAGGAAGGTCTCGACCGGGCCTGTGCGGCCTACCTGGCACTCCAGCCTCGGCCCTCTCCAAACCGGGGCCCCCGGCCCTCACTTTGTGGGCCCCTCCTTCTCCCAGGGGGCCCACGGTGAACTGGAAGGGGCTGCCCTGCACGTGCTGGTTCTGGTACTTCACGCTGACGGTGTGGATGCCCATCTCGGTGGGCACGAAGCGAATGCTGTACGTGTTCTTCTCGCCCTCCATGATCTCGGCGTCGTGGGTCTTTCCGGAAGGGCTGGTCACCTGGGCGGTCATGTCCCCGACGTTTATTTCTGAAGGTGGGGAGAGAAGGGTGGGGGTGGGGGGGGCGGTGAGAAAACAAGTTGCCTTCAGTCCTCAAAGCCATTCTCTGTCTCTCAATAAGAAAATAAAGGTCAAGACAAGGCCTGAGGCCTACTGCCTTCAGTCCTCAAAGCCATTCTCCTGTCTCAATAAGAAAAATAAAAGGTCAAGGCAAGGCCTGAGGCCTACTGCCTTCAGTCCTCAAAGCCATTCATTCTCTGTCTCTCAATAAGAAAATAAAGGTCAAGGCAAGGCCTGAGGCCTACTGCCTTCAGTCCTCAGCCATTCATTCTCTGTCTCTCAATAAGAAAATAAAGGTCAAGGCAAGGCCTGAGGCCTACTGCCTTCAGTCCTCAAAGCCATTCATTCTCTGTC
>NW_027598561.1:0-41283 GCF_964194155.1 Cetorhinus maximus
TCCGGAGTCAGATTCTGGAGTCGGGGTCTGGTTTCGGTATGGAGTCTGGGTGTGGAGGAGCCGGGGTCTGGCTTTGGGGTCTGAAGGAGTCGGGGTCTGGAGTCGGTCTCTGGAGTCGGGCTCTGGAGTCGGGCTCTGGAGTCGGGGTCTGGAGTCTAGGGTCTGGAGTGGGGGTCTGGAGTGGGGGTCTGGAGTCGGGGTCTGGAGTCGGGGTCTGGAGGTGTCGGGGCCTGTAGTTGGGGCCTGCAGACAGGGCCTGCAGTCGGGGCCTGGAGTCAGGACCTGGAGTCGGGGTCTGGAGTCGGGGTCTGGAGGAAACAGTGTCGGGAGTCGGGGTCTGGAGTCGGGTTATAATGCCTGGATGTGGAGTTGGGGTGTGGAGGAGTCGGGGTCTGGAGTCAGGGTCTGGTGGAGTCGGGGCCGGGAGTCGGGGTCTGGAATCGGGGTTTGGAGGAATCGGGGTCAGGAGAAGTCGGGGTCTGGAGGAGTCGTGGTCTGGAGGATTCGGGGTCTGGAGGACTCGGGGTCTGGAGGACTCGGGGTCTGGAGGAGTCGGGGTCTGGAGGAGTCGGGGTCTGGAGTTGGTGTCTGGAGTCGGAGTCTGGAGGAATTGTTGTGGGAAGTCGGGATTTGGATCCAGGTCAGGAGTCGGGGTCTGGTTTCGGGGTCTGTCGTGGGGCTCTGGAATTTGGGTCTGGAGGAGTCGGGGTCTGGAGTCAGGGTCTGCAGTCGGGGTCCGGAGTCGGGGTCTGGATCTAGGTCAGGAGTCGGGGTCTGGGGGAGCTGGTGTCTGGAGTCGTGGTCTGCAGTCGGTGTCTGGAGCTGGGGTCTGGAGTCGGGGTATGGAATTGGGGTCTGGAGTCGGGATCTGGAGACAGGGTCCAGAGTCAGGCTCTGGGTGTGTTGGGGTCTGCAGTCGGGGTCTGGAATCGGTGTCTGGAGTCGGTGTCTGGAGGAGTCTGGACCTGGAGTCAGGGTCTGGAGACAGGGTATGGAGTCAGGGTCTGGAGTCGGGGTCTGGAGTCGGGGTCTGCAGTCGGGATCTGGAGAAATCGGTGTTCTGAGTCGGGATCTGGATCCGGTTCAGGAATTGGGGTCTGGTTTCGGGGTCTGACGTCGGGCTCTGGTGTCGGCGTCTGGAGGCGGGGTATGGAGGATTCAGGGTCTGAAGGAGTCATGGTCTGGAGGTGTCGTGGTCTGGAGTAGGGGTCTGGACTCGCGATCTGGCGGAATCGGTGTCGGGAGTCAGGGTCTGGAGGATTTGGTGTCTGGAGTCGGGTCTTGAGGAGTCGGGCTCAGGAGTCGGGGACTGGAGTCTGGATCTGGAGTCGGGATCTGCAGTCGGGGTCTGGAGTCGGGGTCTGGAGTCGGGGTCTGGAGTCAGGGTCTGGTGTCGTGGTCTGGAGGTGTCGGGGCCTGGAGTCAGGGCCTGTAGTCGGGGCCTATAGTCGGGGCCTGTAGTCAGGGCCTGCAGTCGGGATCTGCAGTCGGGACCTGCAGTCGGGGCCTGGAGTCGGGGTCTGGAGTCGGGGTGTGGAGTCGGGGTCTGGAGTCGGGGTCTGGAGTCGGTGTTTGGAGGATTCGGAGTCTGGAGGAGTTGGGTTCTGGAGGAGTCGTAGTCTGGAGAAGTCGGGGACCGGAGGAGTCAGGGTCTGCAGGAGTCAGGGTCTGGATTCGGGCTCTGGAGTCGAAGTCTGAAGTCGGCATCTGGAGTCGAAGTCTGGAGACATCGTCTGGAGGAATCCATGTGGGAAGTCGGGTCTGGATCCAGGTCAGGAGTCGGGGCCTGGATTCGGGGTCTGGAGGACTCGGGGCCTGGAGGTGTCGGGATCTGGAGGAGTCCGGGTCTCGAGGAGTCGTGATCTGGAGTCGGGGTCTGGAAGAGTAGGTGTCTGGAGGAGTAGGTGTCTGGAGGAGTCGGGGTCAGGAGTAGACGGGGTCTGGAGGAGTCGGGGTCAGGAGGAGTCGGCGTCTGGAGGAGTCGGGGTCTGGAGGAGTAGGTGTCTGGAGGAGTCAGGGTCTGGCGTCGTCAGGGTCTGGAGGAATCAGGGTCTGGAGGAGTCGGGGTCTGGAGTCAGGGTCTGGAGTCGGGGTGTGGAGTCGGGGTCTGGAGGAATCGGCGTCAGGTGTCGGGGTCTGGATCTAGTTCAGGAGTCGGGATCTGGAGGAGCCGGGGTCTGGAGTCGGGGTCTGCAGTCGGTGTCTGGAGCTGGGGTCTGGAGTCGGGGTCTGGAATCGGGGTCTGGAGTCAGGGTCTTGGTATGTCAGGGTCTGCAGTCGGGGTCTGGAGTTGGTGTCTGGAGTCGGTGTCTGGAGTCGGGGTCTGGAGTCGGTGTCTGGAGTCGGCATCTGGAGACGGAGCCTGGAGTCGGCATCTGGAGGAATCTGTGTAGGAAGTCGGGTATGGATCCAGGTCAGGAGTCGGGGTCTGGTTTCGGGGTCTGGCGTCAGGCTCTGGCGTCGGGGTCTGGAGGATTCAGGGTCTGAAGGAGTCGTGGTCTGCAGGTGTCGGGGTCTGCAGTCGGGGTCTGCAGTCGGGGTCTGCAGTCGGGCTCTGGAGTCGGGGTCTGGAGTCGGAGTATGGAGTCGGTGTCTGGAGGAATCCGTGTGGGAAGTCAGATCTGGATCCAGGTCAGGAGTCGGGGTCTGTGGTCGGGCTCTGGAGTTGGGTTCTGGAGGAGTCGGGCTCTGGAGTCGGAGTCTGGAGTCGGGGTCTGGAGTCGGGGTCTGGAGTCGGGTTCTGGAGTCCATGTCTGGAGGAATCGTTGTCAGGTATCGGGGTCTGGATCTAGGTCAGGAGTCCGGGTCTGGAGGATTCTGGGTCTGCAGTCGGGGCCTGGAGCCAGGGTCTGAAGTCGGGATCTGGATTCGGGGTCTGGAGTCGAAGTCTGAAGTCGGCATCTGGAGTCGGCGTCTGGAGGAATCCGTGTGGGAAGTCAGATCTGGATCCAGGTCAGGAGTCGGGGTCTGTGGTCGGGCTCTGGAGTTGGGTTCTGGAGGAGTCGGGCTCTGGAGTCGGAGTCTGGAGTCGGGGTCTGGAGTCGGGGTCTGGAGTCGGGTTCTGGAGTCCATGTCTGGAGGAAACGTTGTCAGGTATCGGGGTCTGGATCTAGGTCAGGAGTCCGGGTCTGGAGGATTCGGGGTCTGCAGTCGGGGCCTGGAGCCAGGGTCTGAAGTCGGGATCTGGATTCGGGGTCTGGAGTCGAAGTCTGAAGTCGGCATCTGGAGTCGAAGTCTGGAGTCATCGTCTGGAGGAATCCGTGTGGGAAGTTGGGTCTGGATCCAGGTCAGGAGTTGGGGTCTGGATTCGTGGTCTGGAGGAGTTGTGGTCTGGAGGAGTCGCAATGTGGAGGACTCGGGTTCTGGTGTCGGATTCTGGAGTCGGGGTCTGGTTTCGGTATGGAGTCTGGGTGTGGAGAAAGGGTGTGGAGGAGTCAGGGACTGGCTTCGGGGTCTGAAGGAGTGGGTGTCTGGAGTGGGTGTCTGGAGTGGGTGTCTGGAGTGGGGGTCTGGAGTCGGGGTCTGGAGGTGTCGGGGCCTGTAGTTGGGGCCTGCAGACAGGGCCTGCAGTCGGGGTCTGGAGTCGGGGTCTGAAGTCGGGTTATGACGCCTGGGTGTGGAGTTGGGGTGTGGAGGAGTCGGGGTCTGGAGTCAGGGTCTGGTGGAGTCGGGGCTAGGAGTCGGGGTCTGGAATCGGGGTGTGGTGTTGGGGTCTGGAATCGGGGTTTGGAGTAGTGTGGGTCTGGAGGAGTAGGTTTCTGGAGGAGTCGGGGTCTGTAGAAATCGGGGTCAGGAGGAGTCGGGGTCAGGAGGAGTTGGGGTCTGGAGGATTCGGGGTCTGGAGGACTCGGGGTCTGTAGGACTCGGGGTCTGGAGGAGTTGGTGTCTGGAGGAGTTGGGGTCTGGAGGAGTCGGGGTCTGGAGTCGCTGTCTGGAGTCGGGGTCTGGAGGAATCGGTGTGGGAAGTCGGGGACTGGATCCAGGTCAGTAGTCGGGGCCTGTAGTCGGGGCCTGCAGTCGGGATCTGCAGTCGGGACCTGCAGTCGGGACATGCAGTCGGGGCCTGGAGTCGTGGTGTGGAGTCCGGGTGTGGAGTCCGGGTGTGGAGTCCGGGGTCTGGAGGAGTCGGGGTCTGGAGGAGTCGGGGTCTGGAGGAGTCGGTGTCTGGAGTCGGTGTCTGGAGTCGGTGTCTGGAGTCGGAGCCTGGAGGAATCCGTGTAGGAAGTCGGGTCTGGATCCAGGTCAGGAGTCGGGATCTGGAGGAGCCAGGGTCTGGAGTCGGGGTCTGCAGTCGGTGTCTGGAGGAATCCGTGTAGGAAGTCGGGTCTGGACCCCGGTCAGGAGTCGGGGTCTGGTTTCGGGGTCGGGCTCTGGTGTCGGGGTCTGGAGGATTCAGGGTCTGAAGGAGTCGTGGTCTGCAGGTGTCGGGGTCTGGTGTCGGCATCTGGAGGAATCCGTGTGGGAAGTCGGATCTGGTTCCAGGTCAGGAGTCGGGGTCTGGTTTCTGGGTCTGTGGTCGGGCTCTGGAGTTTGGGTCTGGAGTTTGGGTCTGGAGTCGGGGTCTGGAGTCGGGATCTGGAGTCGGGTTCTGGAGTCCATGTCTGGAGGAATCGTTGTCAGGTATCGGGTTCTGGATCTAGGTCAGGAGTCCGGGTCTGGAGTATTCGGGGTCTGCAGTCGGGGTCTGGAGCCGTGGTCTGGAGTCGGGATCTGGATTCGGGGTCTGGAGTCGAAGTCTGTAGTCGGCATCTGGAGTCGAAATCTGGAGTCATCGTCTGGAGGAATCCGTGTGGGAAGTCGGGTCTGGATCCAGGTCAGGAGTCGGGGTCTGGATTCGGGGTCTGGAGGAGTCGGGGCCTGGAGGAGTAGGGGCCTGGTGGAGTTGGGGCCTGGAGGAGTCGGGGTCTGGAGGAGTTGGGGTCTGGATGAGTCGCGGTGAGGTTTCGGTATGGAGTCTGGGTGTGGAGGAGTCGGGGTCTGGCTTAGGGGTCTGAAGGAGTCGGGGTCTGGAGTCGGGCTCTGGAGTCGGGCTCTGGAGTCGGGCTCTGGAGTCGGTGTCTGGAGTCGGGGTCTGGAGTCGGGGACTGGAGGTGTCGGGGCCTGTAGTTGGGGCCTGCAGACAGGGCCTGCAGTCGGGGCCTGGAGTCGGGACCTGGAGTCGGGGTCTGGAGTCGGGGTCTGGAGTCCATGTCTGGAGGAATCGTTGTCAGGTATTGGGGTCTGGGTCTAGGTCAGGAGTCCGCGTCTGGAGGATTCGGGGTCTGCAGTCGTGGTCTGGAGCCGGGGTCTGGAGTCGGGATCTGGATTCGGGGTCTGGAGTCGAAGTCTGTAGTCGGCATCTGGAGTCGAAATCTGGAGTCATCGTCTGGAGGAATCCATGTGGGAAGTCGGGTCTGGATCCAGGTCAGGAGTCGGGGTCTGGATTCGGGGTCTGGAGGAGTCGGGGCCTGGAGGAGTAGGGGCCTGGTGGAGTTGGGGCCTGGAGGAGTCGGGGTCTGGAGGAGTCGGGGTCTGGATGAGTCGCGGTGTGGAGGACTCGGGTTCCGGAGTCAGATTCTGGAGTCGTTGTCTGGTTTCGGTATGGAGTCTGGGTGTGGAGGAGCCGGGGTCTGGCTTTGGGGTCTGAAGGAGTCGGGGTCTGGAGTCGGTCTCTGGAGTCGGGCTCTGGAGTCGGGCTTTGGAGTCGGGGTCTGGAGTCTAGGGTCTGGAGTGGGGGTCTGGAGTCGGGGTCTGGAGTCGGGGTCTGGAGTCGGGGTCTGGAGGTGTCGGGGCCTGTAGTTGGGGCCTGCAGACAGGGCCTGCAGTCGGGGCCTGGAGTCAGGACCTGGAGTCGGGGTCTGGAGTCGGGGTCTGGAGGAAACAGTGTCGGGAGTCGGGGTCTGGAGTCGGGTTATAATGCCTGGATGTGGAGTTGGGGTGTGGAGGAGTCGGGGTCTGGAGTCAGGGTCTGGTGGAGTCGGGGCCGGGAGTCGGGGTCTGGAATCGGGGTTTGGAGGAATCGGGGTCAGGAGAAGTCGGGGTCTGGAGGAGTCGTGGTCTGGAGGATTCGGGGTCTGGAGGACTCGGGGTCTGGAGGACTCGGGGTCTGGAGGAGTCGGGGTCTGGAGGAGTCGGGGTCTGGAGTTGGTGTCTGGAGTCGGAGTCTGGAGGAATCGTTGTGGGAAGTCGGGATTTGGATCCAGGTCAGGAGTCGGGGTCTGGTTTCGGGGTCTGTCGTGGGGCTCTGGAATTTGGGTCTGGAGGAGTCGGGGTCTGGAGTCAGGGTCTGCAGTCGGGGTCCGGAGTCGGGGTCTGGATCTAGGTCAGGAGTCGGGGTCTGGGGGAGCTGGTGTCTGGAGTCGTGGTCTGCAGTCGGTGTCTGGAGCTGGGGTCTGGAGTCGGGGTATGGAATTGGGGTCTGGAGTCGGGATCTGGAGACAGGGTCCAGAGTCGGGCTCTGGGTGTGTTGGGGTCTGCAGTCGGGGTCTGGAATCGGTGTCTGGAGTCGGTGTCTGGAGGAGTCTGGACCTGGAGTCAGGGTCTGGAGACGGGGTATGGAGTCAGGGTCTGGAGTCGGGGTCTGGAGTCGGGGTCTGCAGTCGGGATCTGGAGAAATCGGTGTTCTGAGTCGGGATCTGGATCCGGTTCAGGAATTGGGGTCTGGTTTCGGGGTCTGACGTCGGGCTCTGGTGTCGGCGTCTGGAGGCGGGGTATGGAGGATTCAGGGTCTGAAGGAGTCATGGTCTGGAGGTGTCGTGGTCTGGAGTAGGGGTCTGGACTCGCGATCTGGCGGAATCGGTGTCGGGAGTCAGGGTCTGGAGGATTTGGTGTCTGGAGTCGGGTCTTGAGGAGTCGGGCTCAGGAGTCGGGGACTGGAGTCTGGATCTGGAGTCGGGATCTGCAGTCGGGGTCTGGAGTCGGGGTCTGGAGTCGGGGTCTGGAGTCAGGGTCTGGTGTCGTGGTCTGGAGGTGTCGGGGCCTGGAGTCAGGGCCTGTAGTCGGGGCCTATAGTCGGGGCCTGTAGTCAGGGCCTGCAGTCGGGATCTGCAGTCGGGACCTGCAGTCGGGGCCTGGAGTCGGGGTGTGGAGTCGGGGTCTGGAGTCGGGGTCTGGAGTCGGTGTTTGGAGGATTCGGAGTCTGGAGGAGTTGGGTTCTGGAGGAGTCGTAGTCTGGAGAAGTCGGGGACCGGAGGAGTCAGGGTCTGCAGGAGTCAGGGTCTGGATTCGGGCTCTGGAGTCGAAGTCTGAAGTCGGCATCTGGAGTCGAAGTCTGGAGACATCGTCTGGAGGAATCCATGTGGGAAGTCGGGTCTGGATCCAGGTCAGGAGTCGGGGCCTGGATTCGGGGTCTGGAGGACTCGGGGCCTGGAGGTGTCGGGATCTGGAGGAGTCCGGGTCTCGAGGAGTCGTGATCTGGAGTCGGGGTCTGGAAGAGTAGGTGTCTGGAGGAGTAGGTGTCTGGAGGAGTCGGGGTCAGGAGTAGACGGGGTCTGGAGGAGTCGGGGTCAGGAGGAGTCGGCGTCTGGAGGAGTCGGCGTCTGGAGGAGTCGGGGTCTGGAGGAGTAGGTGTCTGGAGGAGTCAGGGTCTGGCGTCGTCAGGGTCTGGAGGAATCAGGGTCTGGAGGAGTCGGGGTCTGGAGTCAGGGTCTGGAGTCGGGGTGTGGAGTCGGGGTCTGGAGGAATCGGCGTCAGGTGTCGGGGTCTGGATCTAGTTCAGGAGTCGGGATCTGGAGGAGCCGGGGTCTGGAGTCGGGGTCTGCAGTCGGTGTCTGGAGCTGGGGTCTGGAGTCGGGGTCTGGAATCGGGGTCTGGAGTCAGGGTCTTGGTATGTCAGGGTCTGCAGTCGGGGTCTGGAGTTGGTGTCTGGAGTCGGTGTCTGGAGTCGGGGTCTGGAGTCGGTGTCTGGAGTCGGCATCTGGAGACGGAGCCTGGAGTCGGCATCTGGAGGAATCTGTGTAGGAAGTCGGGTATGGATCCAGGTCAGGAGTCGGGGTCTGGTTTCGGGGTCTGGCGTCAGGCTCTGGCGTCGGGGTCTGGAGGATTCAGGGTCTGAAGGAGTCGTGGTCTGCAGGTGTCGGGGTCTGCAGTCGGGGTCTGCAGTCGGGGTCTGCAGTCGGGCTCTGGAGTCGGGGTCTGGAGTCGGAGTATGGAGTCGGTGTCTGGAGGAATCCGTGTGGGAAGTCAGATCTGGATCCAGGTCAGGAGTCGGGGTCTGTGGTCGGGCTCTGGAGTTGGGTTCTGGAGGAGTCGGGCTCTGGAGTCGGAGTCTGGAGTCGGGGTCTGGAGTCGGGGTCTGGAGTCGGGTTCTGGAGTCCATGTCTGGAGGAATCGTTGTCAGGTATCGGGGTCTGGATCTAGGTCAGGAGTCCGGGTCTGGAGGATTCTGGGTCTGCAGTCGGGGCCTGGAGCCAGGGTCTGAAGTCGGGATCTGGATTCGGGGTCTGGAGTCGAAGTCTGAAGTCGGCATCTGGAGTCGGAGTCTGGAGTCGGCGTCTGGAGGAATCCGTGTGGGAAGTCAGATCTGGATCCAGGTCAGGAGTCGGGGTCTGTGGTCGGGCTCTGGAGTTGGGTTCTGGAGGAGTCGGGCTCTGGAGTCGGAGTCTGGAGTCGGGGTCTGGAGTCGGGGTCTGGAGTCGGGTTCTGGAGTCCATGTCTGGAGGAAACGTTGTCAGGTATCGGGGTCTGGATCTAGGTCAGGAGTCCGGGTCTGGAGGATTCGGGGTCTGCAGTCGGGGCCTGGAGCCAGGGTCTGAAGTCGGGATCTGGATTCGGGGTCTGGAGTCGAAGTCTGAAGTCGGCATCTGGAGTCGAAGTCTGGAGTCATCGTCTGGAGGAATCCGTGTGGGAAGTTGGGTCTGGATCCAGGTCAGGAGTTGGGGTCTGGATTCGTGGTCTGGAGGAGTTGTGGTCTGGAGGAGTCGCAATGTGGAGGACTCGGGTTCTGGTGTCGGATTCTGGAGTCGGGGTCTGGTTTCGGTATGGAGTCTGGGTGTGGAGAAAGGGTGTGGAGGAGTCGGGGACTGGCTTCGGGGTCTGAAGGAGTGGGTGTCTGGAGTGGGTGTCTGGAGTGGGTGTCTGGAGTGGGGGTCTGGAGTCGGGGTCTGGAGGTGTCGGGGCCTGTAGTTGGGGCCTGCAGACAGGGCCTGCAGTCGGGGTCTGGAGTCGGGGTCTGAAGTCGGGTTATGACGCCTGGGTGTGGAGTTGGGGTGTGGAGGAGTCGGGGTCTGGAGTCAGGGTCTGGTGGAGTCGGGGCTAGGAGTCGGGGTCTGGAATCGGGGTGTGGTGTTGGGGTCTGGAATCGGGGTTTGGAGTAGTGTGGGTCTGGAGGAGTAGGTTTCTGGAGGAGTCGGGGTCTGTAGAAATCGGGGTCAGGAGGAGTCGGGGTCAGGAGGAGTCGGGGTCAGGAGGAGTTGGGGTCTGGAGGAGTCGGTGTCTGGAGTCGGTGTCTGGAGTCGGTGTCTGGAGTCGGAGCCTGGAGGAATCCGTGTAGGAAGTCGGGTCTGGATCCAGGTCAGGAGTCGGGATCTGGAGGAGCCAGGGTCTGGAGTCGGGGTCTGCAGTCGGTGTCTGGAGGAATCCGTGTAGGAAGTCGGGTCTGGACCCCGGTCAGGAGTCGGGGTCTGGTTTCGGGGTCGGGCTCTGGTGTCGGGGTCTGGAGGATTCAGGGTCTGAAGGAGTCGTGGTCTGCAGGTGTCGGGGTCTGGTGTCGGCATCTGGAGGAATCCGTGTGGGAAGTCGGATCTGGTTCCAGGTCAGGAGTCGGGGTCTGGTTTCTGGGTCTGTGGTCGGGCTCTGGAGTTTGGGTCTGGAGTTTGGGTCTGGAGTCGGGGTCTGGAGTCGGGATCTGGAGTCGGGTTCTGGAGTCCATGTCTGGAGGAATCGTTGTCAGGTATCGGGTTCTGGATCTAGGTCAGGAGTCCGGGTCTGGAGTATTCGGGGTCTGCAGTCGGGGTCTGGAGCCGTGGTCTGGAGTCGGGATCTGGATTCGGGGTCTGGAGTCGAAGTCTGTAGTCGGCATCTGGAGTCGAAATCTGGAGTCATCGTCTGGAGGAATCCATGTGGGAAGTCGGGTCTGGATCCAGGTCAGGAGTCGGGGTCTGGATTCGGGGTCTGGAGGAGTCGGGGCCTGGAGGAGTAGGGGCCTGGAGGAGTAGGGGCCTGGAGGAGTCGGGGTCTGGAGGAGTTGGGGTCTGGATGAGTCGCGGTGAGGTTTCGGTATGGAGTCTGGGTGTGGAGGAGTCGGGGTCTGGCTTAGGGGTCTGAAGGAGTCGGGGTCTGGAGTCGGGCTCTGGAGTCGGGCTCTGGAGTCGGTGTCTGGAGTCGGTGTCTGGAGTCGGGGTCTGGAGTCGGGGACTGGAGGTGTCGGGGCCTGTAGTTGGGGCCTGCAGACAGGGCCTGCAGTCGGGGCCTGGAGTCGGGACCTGGAGTCGGGGTCTGGAGTCGGGGTCTGGAGTCCATGTCTGGAGGAATCGTTGTCAGGTATTGGGGTCTGGGTCTAGGTCAGGAGTCCGCGTCTGGAGGATTCGGGGTCTGCAGTCGTGGTCTGGAGCCGGGGTCTGGAGTCGGGATCTGGATTCGGGGTCTGGAGCCGAAGTCTGTAGTCGGCATCTGGAGTCGAAATCTGGAGTCATCGTCTGGAGGAATCCATGTGGGAAGTCGGGTCTGGATCCAGGTCAGGAGTCGGGGTCTGGATTCGGGGTCTGGAGGAGTCGGGGCCTGGAGGAGTAGGGGCCTGGTGGAGTTGGGGCCTGGAGGAGTCGGGGTCTGGAGGAGTCGGGGTCTGGATGAGTCGCGGTGTGGAGGACTCGGGTTCCGGAGTCAGATTCTGGAGTCGTTGTCTGGTTTCGGTATGGAGTCTGGGTGTGGAGGAGCCGGGGTCTGGCTTTGGGGTCTGAAGGAGTCGGGGTCTGGAGTCGGTCTCTGGAGTCGGGCTCTGGAGTCGGGCTCTGGAGTCGGGGTCTGGAGTCTAGGGTCTGGAGTGGGGGTCTGGAGTGGGGGTCTGGAGTCGGGGTCTGGAGTCGGGGTCTGGAGGTGTCGGGGCCTGTAGTTGGGGCCTGCAGACAGGGCCTGCAGTCGGGGCCTGGAGTCAGGACCTGGAGTCGGGGTCTGGAGTCGGGGTCTGGAGGAAACAGTGTCGGGAGTCGGGGTCTGGAGTCGGGTTATAATGCCTGGATGTGGAGTTGGGGTGTGGAGGAGTCGGGGTCTGGAGTCAGGGTCTGGTGGAGTCGGGGCCGGGAGTCGGGGTCTGGAATCGGGGTTTGGAGGAATCGGGGTCAGGAGAAGTCGGGGTCTGGAGGAGTCGTGGTCTGGAGGATTCGGGGTCTGGAGGACTCGGGGTCTGGAGGACTCGGGGTCTGGAGGAGTCGGGGTCTGGAGGAGTCGGGGTCTGGAGTTGGTGTCTGGAGTCGGAGTCTGGAGGAATCGTTGTGGGAAGTCGGGATTTGGATCCAGGTCAGGAGTCGGGGTCTGGTTTCGGGGTCTGTCGTGGGGCTCTGGAATTTGGGTCTGGAGGAGTCGGGGTCTGGAGTCAGGGTCTGCAGTCGGGGTCCGGAGTCGGGGTCTGGATCTAGGTCAGGAGTCGGGGTCTGGGGGAGCTGGTGTCTGGAGTCGTGGTCTGCAGTCGGTGTCTGGAGCTGGGGTCTGGAGTCGGGGTATGGAATTGGGGTCTGGAGTCGGGATCTGGAGACAGGGTCCAGAGTCGGGCTCTGGGTGTGTTGGGGTCTGCAGTCGGGGTCTGGAATCGGTGTCTGGAGTCGGTGTCTGGAGGAGTCTGGACCTGGAGTCAGGGTCTGGAGACGGGGTATGGAGTCAGGGTCTGGAGTCGGGGTCTGGAGTCGGGGTCTGCAGTCGGGATCTGGAGAAATCGGTGTTCTGAGTCGGGATCTGGATCCGGTTCAGGAATTGGGGTCTGGTTTCGGGGTCTGACGTCGGGCTCTGGTGTCGGCGTCTGGAGGCGGGGTATGGAGGATTCAGGGTCTGAAGGAGTCATGGTCTGGAGGTGTCGTGGTCTGGAGTAGGGGTCTGGACTCGCGATCTGGCGGAATCGGTGTCGGGAGTCAGGGTCTGGAGGATTTGGTGTCTGGAGTCGGGTCTTGAGGAGTCGGGCTCAGGAGTCGGGGACTGGAGTCTGGATCTGGAGTCGGGATCTGCAGTCGGGGTCTGGAGTCGGGGTCTGGAGTCGGGGTCTGGAGTCAGGGTCTGGTGTCGTGGTCTGGAGGTGTCGGGGCCTGGAGTCAGGGCCTGTAGTCGGGGCCTATAGTCGGGGCCTGTAGTCAGGGCCTGCAGTCGGGATCTGCAGTCGGGACCTGCAGTCGGGGCCTGGAGTCGGGGTGTGGAGTCGGGGTCTGGAGTCGGGGTCTGGAGTCGGTGTTTGGAGGATTCGGAGTCTGGAGGGGTTGGGTTCTGGAGGAGTCGTAGTCTGGAGAAGTCGGGGACCGGAGGAGTCAGGGTCTGCAGGAGTCAGGGTCTGGATTCGGGCTCTGGAGTCGAAGTCTGAAGTCGGCATCTGGAGTCGAAGTCTGGAGACATCGTCTGGAGGAATCCATGTGGGAAGTCGGGTCTGGATCCAGGTCAGGAGTCGGGGCCTGGATTCGGGGTCTGGAGGACTCGGGGCCTGGAGGTGTCGGGATCTGGAGGAGTCCGGGTCTCGAGGAGTCGTGATCTGGAGTCGGGGTCTGGAAGAGTAGGTGTCTGGAGGAGTAGGTGTCTGGAGGAGTCGGGGTCAGGAGTAGACGGGGTCTGGAGGAGTCGGGGTCAGGAGGAGTCGGCGTCTGGAGGAGTCGGCGTCTGGAGGAGTCGGGGTCTGGAGGAGTAGGTGTCTGGAGGAGTCAGGGTCTGGCGTCGTCAGGGTCTGGAGGAATCAGGGTCTGGAGGAGTCGGGGTCTGGAGTCAGGGTCTGGAGTCGGGGTGTGGAGTCGGGGTCTGGAGGAATCGGCGTCAGGTGTCGGGGTCTGGATCTAGTTCAGGAGTCGGGATCTGGAGGAGCCGGGGTCTGGAGTCGGGGTCTGCAGTCGGTGTCTGGAGCTGGGGTCTGGAGTCGGGGTCTGGAATCGGGGTCTGGAGTCAGGGTCTTGGTATGTCAGGGTCTGCAGTCGGGGTCTGGAGTTGGTGTCTGGAGTCGGTGTCTGGAGTCGGGGTCTGGAGTCGGTGTCTGGAGTCGGCATCTGGAGACGGAGCCTGGAGTCGGCATCTGGAGGAATCTGTGTAGGAAGTCGGGTATGGATCCAGGTCAGGAGTCGGGGTCTGGTTTCGGGGTCTGGCGTCAGGCTCTGGCGTCGGGGTCTGGAGGATTCAGGGTCTGAAGGAGTCGTGGTCTGCAGGTGTCGGGGTCTGCAGTCGGGGTCTGCAGTCGGGGTCTGCAGTCGGGCTCTGGAGTCGGGGTCTGGAGTCGGAGTATGGAGTCGGTGTCTGGAGGAATCCGTGTGGGAAGTCAGATCTGGATCCAGGTCAGGAGTCGGGGTCTGTGGTCGGGCTCTGGAGTTGGGTTCTGGAGGAGTCGGGCTCTGGAGTCGGAGTCTGGAGTCGGGGTCTGGAGTCGGGGTCTGGAGTCGGGTTCTGGAGTCCATGTCTGGAGGAATCGTTGTCAGGTATCGGGGTCTGGATCTAGGTCAGGAGTCCGGGTCTGGAGGATTCTGGGTCTGCAGTCGGGGCCTGGAGCCAGGGTCTGAAGTCGGGATCTGGATTCGGGGTCTGGAGTCGAAGTCTGAAGTCGGCATCTGGAGTCGGAGTCTGGAGTCGGCGTCTGGAGGAATCCGTGTGGGAAGTCAGATCTGGATCCAGGTCAGGAGTTGGGGTCTGGATTCGTGGTCTGGAGGAGTTGTGGTCTGGAGGAGTCGCAATGTGGAGGACTCGGGTTCTGGTGTCGGATTCTGGAGTCGGGGTCTGGTTTCGGTATGGAGTCTGGGTGTGGAGAAAGGGTGTGGAGGAGTCGGGGACTGGCTTCGGGGTCTGAAGGAGTGGGTGTCTGGAGTGGGTGTCTGGAGTGGGTGTCTGGAGTGGGGGTCTGGAGTCGGGGTCTGGAGGTGTCGGGGCCTGTAGTTGGGGCCTGCAGACAGGGCCTGCAGTCGGGGTCTGGAGTCGGGGTCTGGAGTCGGGGTCTGAAGTCAGGTTATGACGCCTGGGTGTGGAGCTGGGGTGTGGAGGAGTCGGGGTCTGGAGTCAGGGTCTGGTGGAGTCGGGGCTAGGAGTCGGGGTCTGGAATCGGGGTGTGGTGTTGGGGTCTGGAATCGGGGTTTGGAGTAGTGTGGGTCTGGAGGAGTAGGTGTCTGGAGGAGTCGGGGTCTGTAGAAATCGGGGTCAGGAGGAGTCGGGGTCAGGAGGAGTTGGGGTCTGGAGGATTCGGGGTCTGGAGGACTCGGGGTCTGTAGGACTCGGGGTCTGGAGGAGTTGGTGTCTGGAGGAGTTGGGGTCTGGAGGAGTCGGGGTCTGGAGTCGCTGTCTGGAGTCGGGGTCTGGAGGAATCGGTGTGGGAAGTCGGGGACTGGATCCAGGTCAGTAGTCGGGGCCTGTAGTCGGGGCCTGCAGTCGGGATCTGCAGTCGGGACCTGCAGTCGGGACATGCAGTCGGGGCCTGGAGTCGTGGTGTGGAGTCCGGGTGTGGAGTCCGGGTGTGGAGTCGGGGTCTGGAGGAGTCGGAGTCTGGAGGAGTCGGGGTCCGGAGGAGTCAGTGTCTGGAGTCGGTGTCTGGAGTCGGTGTCTGGAGTCGGAGCCTGGAGGAATCCGTGTAGGAAGTCGGGTCTGGATCCAGGTCAGGAGTCGGGATCTGGAGGAGCCGGGGTCTGGAGTCGGGGTCTGCAGTCGGTGTCTGGAGGAATCCGTGTAGGAAGTCGGGTCTGGACCCCGGTCAGGAGTCGGGGTCTGGTTTCGGGGTCGGGCTCTGGTGTCGGGGTCTGGAGGATTCAGGGTCTGAAGGAGTCGTGGTCTGCAGGTGTCGGGGTCTGGTGTCGGCATCTGGAGGAATCCGTGTGGGAAGTCGGATCTGGTTCCAGGTCAGGAGTCGGGGTCTGGTTTCTGGGTCTGTGGTTGGGCTCTGGAGTTTGGGTCTGGAGTTTGGGTCTGGAGTCGGGGTCTGGAGTCGGGATCTGGAGTCGGGTTCTGGAGTCCATGTCTGGAGGAATCGTTGTCAGGTATCGGGTTCTGGATCTAGGTCAGGAGTCCGGGTCTGGAGTATTCGGGGTCTGCAGTCGGGGTCTGGAGCCGTGGTCTGGAGTCGGGATCTGGATTCGGGGTCTGGAGTCGAAGTCTGTAGTCGGCATCTGGAGTCGAAATCTGGAGTCATCGTCTGGAGGAATCCGTGTGGGAAGTCGGGTCTGGATCCAGGTCAGGAGTCGGGGTCTGGATTCGGGGTCTGGAGGAGTCGGGGCCTGGAGGAGTAGGGGCCTGGTGGAGTTGGGGCCTGGAGGAGTCGGGGTCTGGAGGAGTTGGGGTCTGGATGAGTCGCGGTGAGGTTTCGGTATGGAGTCTGGGTGTGGAGGAGTCGGGGTCTGGCTTAGGGGTCTGAAGGAGTCGGGGTCTGGAGTCGGGCTCTGGAGTCGGGCTCTGGAGTCGGTGTCTGGAGTCGGGGTCTGGAGTCGGGGTCTGGAGGTGTCGGGGCCTGTAGTTGGGGCCTGCAGACAGGGCCTGCAGTCGGGGCCTGGAGTCGGGACCTGGAGTCGGGGTCTGGAGTCGGGGTCTGGAGTCCATGTCTGGAGGAATCGTTGTCAGGTATTGGGGTCTGGGTCTAGGTCAGGAGTCCGCGTCTGGAGGATTCGGGGTCTGCAGTCGTGGTCTGGAGCCGGGGTCTGGAGTCGGGATCTGGATTCGGGGTCTGGAGTCGAAGTCTGTAGTCGGCATCTGGAGTCGAAATCTGGAGTCATCGTCTGGAGGAATCCGTGTGGGAAGTCGGGTCTGGATCCAGGTCAGGAGTCGGGGTCTGGATTCGGGGTCTGGAGGAGTCGGGGCCTGGAGGAGTAGGGGCCTGGTGGAGTTGGGGCCTGGAGGAGTCGGGGTCTGGAGGAGTCGGGGTCTGGATGAGTCACGGTGTGGAGGACTCGGGTTCCGGAGTCAGATTCTGGAGTCGGGGTCTGGTTTCGGTATGGAGTCTGGGTGTGGAGGAGCCGGGGTCTGGCTTTGGGGTCTGAAGGAGTCGGGGTCTGGAGTCGGTCTCTGGAGTCGGGCTCTGGAGTCGGGCTCTGGAGTCGGGGTCTGGAGTCTAGGGTCTTGAGTGGGGGTCTGGAGTCGGGGTCTGGAGTCGGGGTCTGGAGTCGGGGTCTGGAGGTGTCGGGGCCTGTAGTTGGGGCCTGCAGACAGGGCCTGCAGTTGGGGCCTGGAGTCAGGACCTGGAGTCGGGGTCTGGAGTCGGGGTCTGGAGGAAACAGTGTCGGGAGTCGGGGTCTGGAGTCGGGTTATAATGCCTGGATGTGGAGTTGGGGTGTGGAGGAGTCGGGGTCTGGAGTCAGGGTCTGGTGGAGTCGGGGCCGGGAGTCGGGGTCTGGAATCGGGGTTTGGAGGAATCGGGGTCAGGAGAAGTCGGGGTCTGGAGGAGTCGTGGTCTGGAGGATTCGGGGTCTGGAGGACTCGGGGTCTGGAGGACTCGGGGTCTGGAGGAGTCGGGGTCTGGAGGAGTCGGGGTCTGGAGTTGGTGTCTGGAGTCGGAGTCTGGAGGAATCGTTGTGGGAAGTCGGGATTTGGATCCAGGTCAGGAGTCGGGGTCTGGTTTAGGGGTCTGTCGTGGGGCTCTGGAATTTGGGTCTGAAGGAGTCGGGGTCTGGAGTCAGGGTCTGCAGTCGGGGTCCGGAGTCGGGGTCTGGATCTAGGTCAGGAGTCGGGGTCTGGGGGAGCTGGTGTCTGGAGTCATGGTCTGCAGTCGGTGTCTGGAGCTGGGGTCTGGAGTCGGGGTATGGAATTGGGGTCTGGAGTCGGGATCTGGAGACAGGGTCCAGAGTCGGGCTCTGGGTGTGTTGGGGTCTGCAGTCGGGGTCTGGAATCGGTGTCTGGAGTCGGTGTCTGGAGGAGTCTGGACCTGGAGTCAGGGTCTGGAGACGGGGTATGGAGTCAGGGTCTGGAGTCGGGGTCTGGAGTCGGGGTCTGCAGTCGGGATCTGGAGAAATCGGTGTTCTGAGTCGGGATCTGGATCCGGTTCAGGAATTGGGGTCTGGTTTCGGGGTCTGACGTCGGGCTCTGGTGTCGGCGTCTGGAGGCGGGGTATGGAGGATTCAGGGTCTGAAGGAGTCATGGTCTGGAGGTGTCGTGGTCTGGAGTAGGGGTCTGGACTCGCGATCTGGCGGAATCGGTGTCGGGAGTCAGGGTCTGGAGGATTTGGTGTCTGGAGTCGGGTCTTGAGGAGTCGGGCTCAGGAGTCGGGGACTGGAGTCTGGATCTGGAGTCGGGATCTGCAGTCGGGGTCTGGAGTCGGGGTCTGGAGTCGGGGTCTGGAGTCAGGGTCTGGTGTCGTGGTCTGGAGGTGTCGGGGCCTGGAGTCAGGGCCTGTAGTCGGGGCCTATAGTCGGGGCCTGTAGTCAGGGCCTGCAGTCGGGATCTGCAGTCGGGACCTGCAGTCGGGGCCTGGAGTCGGGGTCTGGAGTCGGGGTGTGGAGTCGGGGTCTGGAGTCGGGGTCTGGAGTCGGTGTTTGGAGGATTCGGAGTCTGGAGGAGTTGGGTTCTGGAGGAGTCGTAGTCTGGAGAAGTCGGGGACCGGAGGAGTCAGGGTCTGCAGGAGTCAGGGTCTGGATTCGGGCTCTGGAGTCGAAGTCTGAAGTCGGCATCTGGAGTCGAAGTCTGGAGACATCGTCTGGAGGAATCCATGTGGGAAGTCGGGTCTGGATCCAGGTCAGGAGTCGGGGCCTGGATTCGGGGTCTGGAGGACTCGGGGCCTGGAGGTGTCGGGATCTGGAGGAGTCCGGGTCTCGAGGAGTCGTGATCTGGAGTCGGGGTCTGGAAGAGTAGGTGTCTGGAGGAGTAGGTGTCTGGAGGAGTCGGGGTCAGGAGTAGACGGGGTCTGGAGGAGTCTGGGTCAGGAGGAGTCGGCGTCTGGAGGAGTCGGGGTCTGGAGGAGTAGGTGTCTGGAGGAGTCAGGGTCTGGCGTCGTCAGGGTCTGGAGGAATCAGGGTCTGGAGGAGTCGGGGTCTGGAGTCAGGGTCTGGAGTCGGGGTGTGGAGTCGGGGTCTGGAGGAATCGGCGTCAGGTGTCGGGGTCTGGATCTAGTTCAGGAGTCGGGATCTGGAGGAGCCGGGGTCTGGAGTCGGGGTCTGCAGTCGGTGTCTGGAGCTGGGGTCTGGAGTCGGGGTCTGGAATCGGGGTCTGGAGTCAGGGTCTTGGTATGTCAGGGTCTGCAGTCGGGGTCTGGAGTTGGTGTCTGGAGTCGGTGTCTGGAGTCGGGGTCTGGAGTCGGTGTCTGGAGTCGGCATCTGGAGACGGAGCCTGGAGTCGGCATCTGGAGGAATCTGTGTAGGAAGTCGGGTATGGATCCAGGTCAGGAGTCGGGGTCTGGTTTCGGGGTCTGGCGTCAGGCTCTGGCGTCGGGGTCTGGAGGATTCAGGGTCTGAAGGAGTCGTGGTCTGCAGGTGTCGGGGTCTGCAGTCGGGGTCTGCAGTCGGGGTCTGCAGTCGGGCTCTGGAGTCGGGGTCTGGAGTCGGAGTATGGAGTCGGTGTCTGGAGGAATCCGTGTGGGAAGTCAGATCTGGATCCAGGTCAGGAGTCGGGGTCTGTGGTCGGGCTCTGGAGTTGGGTTCTGGAGGAGTCGGGCTCTGGAGTCGGAGTCTGGAGTCGGGGTCTGGAGTCGGGGTCTGGAGTCGGGTTCTGGAGTCCATGTCTGGAGGAATCGTTGTCAGGTATCGGGGTCTGGATCTAGGTCAGGAGTCCGGGTCTGGAGGATTCTGGGTCTGCAGTCGGGGCCTGGAGCCAGGGTCTGAAGTCGGGATCTGGATTCGGGGTCTGGAGTCGAAGTCTGAAGTCGGCATCTGGAGTCGGAGTCTGGAGTCGGCGTCTGGAGGAATCCGTGTGGGAAGTCAGATCTGGATCCAGGTCAGGAGTCGGGGTCTGTGGTCGGGCTCTGGAGTTGGGTTCTGGAGGAGTCGGGCTCTGGAGTCGGAGTCTGGAGTCGGGGTCTGGAGTCGGGGTCTGGAGTCGGGTTCTGGAGTCCATGTCTGGAGGAAACGTTGTCAGGTATCGGGGTCTGGATCTAGGTCAGGAGTCCGGGTCTGGAGGATTCGGGGTCTGCAGTCGGGGCCTGGAGCCAGGGTCTGAAGTCGGGATCTGGATTCGGGGTCTGGAGTCGAAGTCTGAAGTCGGCATCTGGAGTCGAAGTCTGGAGTCATCGTCTGGAGGAATCCGTGTGGGAAGTTGGGTCTGGATCCAGGTCAGGAGTTGGGGTCTGGATTCGTGGTCTGGAGGAGTTGTGGTCTGGAGGAGTCGCAATGTGGAGGACTCGGGTTCTGGTGTCGGATTCTGGAGTCGGGGTCTGGTTTCGGTATGGAGTCTGGGTGTGGAGAAAGGGTGTGGAGGAGTCGGGGACTGGCTTCGGGGTCTGAAGGAGTGGGTGTCTGGAGTGGGTGTCTGGAGTGGGTGTCTGGAGTGGGGGTCTGGAGTCGGGGTCTGGAGGTGTCGGGGCCTGTAGTTGGGGCCTGCAGACAGGGCCTGCAGTCGGGGTCTGGAGTCGGGGTCTGGAGTCGGGGTCTGAAGTCAGGTTATGACGCCTGGGTGTGGAGCTGGGGTGTGGAGGAGTCGGGGTCTGGAGTCAGGGTCTGGTGGAGTCGGGGCTAGGAGTCGGGGTCTGGAATCGGGGTGTGGTGTTGGGGTCTGGAATCGGGGTTTGGAGTAGTGTGGGTCTGGAGGAGTAGGTGTCTGGAGGAGTCGGGGTCTGTAGAAATCGGGGTCAGGAGGAGTCGGGGTCAGGAGGAGTTGGGGTCTGGAGGATTCGGGGTCTGGAGGACTCGGGGTCTGTAGGACTCGGGGTCTGGAGGAGTTGGTGTCTGGAGGAGTTGGGGTCTGGAGGAGTCGGGGTCTGGAGTCGCTGTCTGGAGTCGGGGTCTGGAGGAATCGGTGTGGGAAGTCGGGGACTGGATCCAGGTCAGTAGTCGGGGCCTGTGGTCGGGGCCTGCAGTCGGGATCTGCAGTCGGGACCTGCAGTCGGGACATGCAGTCGGGGCCTGGAGTCGTGGTGTGGAGTCCGGGTGTGGAGTCCGGGTGTGGAGTCCGGGGTCTGGAGGAGTCGGGGTCTGGAGGAGTCGGGGTCTGGAGGAGTCGGTGTCTGGAGTCGGTGTCTGGAGTCGGTGTCTGGAGTCGGAGCCTGGAGGAATCCGTGTAGGAAGTCGGGTCTGGATCCAGGTCAGGAGTCGGGATCTGGAGGAGCCAGGGTCTGGAGTCGGGGTCTGCAGTCGGTGTCTGGAGGAATCCGTGTAGGAAGTCGGGTCTGGACCCCGGTCAGGAGTCGGGGTCTGGTTTCGGGGTCGGGCTCTGGTGTCGGGGTCTGGAGGATTCAGGGTCTGAAGGAGTCGTGGTCTGCAGGTGTCGGGGTCTGGTGTCGGCATCTGGAGGAATCCGTGTGGGAAGTCGGATCTGGTTCCAGGTCAGGAGTCGGGGTCTGGTTTCTGGGTCTGTGGTCGGGCTCTGGAGTTTGGGTCTGGAGTTTGGGTCTGGAGTCGGGGTCTGGAGTCGGGATCTGGAGTCGGGTTCTGGAGTCCATGTCTGGAGGAATCGTTGTCAGGTATCGGGTTCTGGATCTAGGTCAGGAGTCCGGGTCTGGAGTATTCGGGGTCTGCAGTCGGGGTCTGGAGCCGTGGTCTGGAGTCGGGATCTGGATTCGGGGTCTGGAGTCGAAGTCTGTAGTCGGCATCTGGAGTCGAAATCTGGAGTCATCGTCTGGAGGAATCCGTGTGGGAAGTCGGGTCTGGATCCAGGTCAGGAGTCGGGGTCTGGATTCGGGGTCTGGAGGAGTCGGGGCCTGGAGGAGTAGGGGCCTGGTGGAGTTGGGGCCTGGAGGAGTCGGGGTCTGGAGGAGTTGGGGTCTGGATGAGTCGCGGTGAGGTTTCGGTATGGAGTCTGGGTGTGGAGGAGTCGGGGTCTGGCTTAGGGGTCTGAAGGAGTCGGGGTCTGGAGTCGGGCTCTGGAGTCGGGCTCTGGAGTCGGGCTCTGGAGTCGGTGTCTGGAGTCGGGGTCTGGAGTCGGGGTCTGGAGGTGTCGGGGCCTGTAGTTGGGGCCTGCAGACAGGGCCTGGAGTCGGGGCCTGGAGTCAGGACCTGGAGTCGGGGTCTGGAGTCGGGGTCTGGAGTCCATGTCTGGAGGAATCGTTGTCAGGTATTGGGGTCTGGGTCTAGGTCAGGAGTCCGCGTCTGGAGGATTCGGGGTCTGCAGTCGTGGTCTGGAGCCGGGGTCTGGAGTCGGGATCTGGATTCGGGGTCTGGAGCCGAAGTCTGTAGTCGGCATCTGGAGTCGAAATCTGGAGTCATCGTCTGGAGGAATCCGTGTGGGAAGTCGGGTCTGGATCCAGGTCAGGAGTCGGGGTCTGGATTCGGGGTCTGGAGGAGTCGGGGCCTGGAGGAGTAGGGGCCTGGTGGAGTTGGGGCCTGGAGGAGTCGGGGTCTGGAGGAGTCGGGGTCTGGATGAGTCGCGGTGTGGAGGACTCGGGTTCCGGAGTCAGATTCTGGAGTCGGGGTCTGGTTTCGGTATGGAGTCTGGGTGTGGAGGAGCCGGGGTCTGGCTTTGGGGTCTGAAGGAGTCGGGGTCTGGAGTCGGTCTCTGGAGTCGGGCTCTGGAGTCGGGCTCTGGAGTCGGGGTCTGGAGTCGGGGTCTGGAGTCTAGGGTCTTGAGTGGGGGTCTGGAGTCGGGGTCTGGAGTCGGGGTCTGGAGTCGGGGTCTGGAGGTGTCGGGGCCTGTAGTTGGGGCCTGCAGACAGGGCCTGCAGTCGGGGCCTGGAGTCAGGACCTGGAGTCGGGGTCTGGAGTCGGGGTCTGGAGGAAACAGTGTCGGGAGTCGGGGTCTGGAGTCGGGTTATAATGCCTGGATGTGGAGTTGGGGTGTGGAGGAGTCGGGGTCTGGAGTCAGGGTCTGGTGGAGTCGGGGCCGGGAGTCGGGGTCTGGAATCGGGGTTTGGAGGAATCGGGGTCAGGAGAAGTCGGGGTCTGGAGGAGTCGTGGTCTGGAGGATTCGGGGTCTGGAGGACTCGGGGTCTGGAGGACTCGGGGTCTGGAGGAGTCGGGGTCTGGAGTTGGTGTCTGGAGTCGGAGTCTGGAGGAATCGTTGTGGGAAGTCGGGATTTGGATCCAGGTCAGGAGTCGGGGTCTGGTTTCGGGGTCTGTCGTGGGGCTCTGGAATTTGGGTCTGGAGGAGTCGGGGTCTGGAGTCAGGGTCTGCAGTCGGGGTCCGGAGTCGGGGTCTGGATCTAGGTCAGGAGTCGGGGTCTGGGGGAGCTGGTGTCTGGAGTCGTGGTCTGCAGTCGGTGTCTGGAGCTGGGGTCTGGAGTCGGGGTATGGAATTGGGGTCTGGAGTCGGGATCTGGAGACAGGGTCCAGAGTCGGGCTCTGGGTGTGTTGGGGTCTGCAGTCGGGGTCTGGAATCGGTGTCTGGAGTCGGTGTCTGGAGGAGTCTGGACCTGGAGTCAGGGTCTGGAGACGGGGTATGGAGTCAGGGTCTGGAGTCGGGGTCTGGAGTCGGGGTCTGCAGTCGGGATCTGGAGAAATCGGTGTTCTGAGTCGGGATCTGGATCCGGTTCAGGAATTGGGGTCTGGTTTCGGGGTCTGACGTCGGGCTCTGGTGTCGGCGTCTGGAGGCGGGGTATGGAGGATTCAGGGTCTGAAGGAGTCGTGGTCTGGAGGTGTCGTGGTCTGGAGTAGGGGTCTGGACTCGCGATCTGGCGGAATCGGTGTCGGGAGTCAGGGTCTGGAGGATTTGGTGTCTGGAGTCGGGTCTTGAGGAGTCGGGCTCAGGAGTCGGGGACTGGAGTCTGGATCTGGAGACGGTATCTGGAGTCAGGGTCTGTAGTCGGGGTCTGGAGTTGGGGTCTGGAGGAGACAGGGTCTGCAGGATTCGGGATCTGGAGGCGTCGGGATCTGGAGGAGTCGGGGTCTGGAGTAGTCGGGGTCTGGAGTCGGGGTCTGGAGTCAGGGTCTGGAGTCGGGATATGGAGTCGGGTTCTGGAGTCGGGTTCTGGAGTCAGGGTCTTGAGTCGGGGTCTGGAGTCGGGGTCTGGAGTCGGGGTCTGAAGGTGTTGGGGTCTGGAGGTGTCGGGGCCTGCAGTCGGGACCTGCAGTCGGGACCTGCAGTCGGGGCCTGGAGTCAGGGTCTGGAGTCGGGGTCTGGAGTCAGTGTCTGGAGGAGTCGGGGCTGGGAGTCGGGGTCTGGAGTCGAGGTGTGGAGTCGGGGTCTGGAGTCGGGGTCTCGAGTTGGTGTTTGGAGGAGTCGGGGTCTGGAGGAGTACGTGTCTGAAGGAGTCGGGATCAGGAGTAGTCAGAGTGTGGAGGAGTTGGGGTCAGGAGGAGTCGGGGTCTTGAGGAATCTGGGTCTGGAGGAGTCGGTGTCTGGAGTCGGGGTCTGGAGGAATCGGTGTGGGAAGTCGGGGTCTGGATCCAGGTCAGGAGTCGGGGTTTGGTTTCGGGGTCTGGAGGAATCGGTGTGGGAAGTTGGGTCTGGATCCAGGTCAGGAGTCGGGGTCTGGTTTCGGGGTCTGTCGTCGGGCTCTGGAGTTGGGGTCTGGAGGAGTCGGGGTCTGGAGTCAGGGTTTGGAGTTGGGGTCGGGAGGAATCGGCATCAGGTGTCGGCGTCTGGATCTAGGTCAGGAGTCGGGATCTGGAGGAGCCGGGGTCTGGAGTCGGGGTCTGCAGTCGGTGTCTGGAGCTGGGGTCTGGAGTCGGGGTCTGGTATCAGGGTTTGGAGTCAGGGTCTTGGTGTGTCGGGGTCTGCAGTCGGGGTCTGGAGTCGGTGTCTGGAGTCGGGGTCTGGAGTCGGGGTCTGGAGTCAGCGTCTGGATTCGGAGCCTGGAATCGGCGTCTGGAGGCATCCGTGTAGGAAGTCGGGTCTGGATCCAGGTCAGGAGTCGGGGTCTGGTTTCCGGGTCTGGCCTTGGGCACTGGTGTCGGGGTCTGGAGGATTCAGGGTCTGAAGGAGTCGTGGTCTGCAGGTGTCGGGGTCTGCAGTCGGGGTCTGGAGTCAGGGTCTGGAGTCGGGGTATGGAATTGGAGTCTGGAGTCGGGGTCTGGATGCGGGGTCTGGAGTCGGGTTCTGGAGTCCATGTCTGGAGGAATTGTTGTCAGCTATCGGGGTCTGGATCTAGGTCAGGAGTCAGGGTCTGGACACAGGGTCTGGAGTCGGTGTCTGGTTTCGGGGTCTGTCGTCGGGCTCCGGTGTCACAGTCTGGAGGCGTGTTCTGGAGGTGTCTGGGTCTGTCGTCGGGGTCCGGACTCGCGATCTGGCGGAATCGGTGTCGGGAGTCGTGGTCTGGAGGGTTCGCGTTCTGGAGTCGGATCTGGAGGAGTCGGGCCCAGGAGCAGGGGACTGGAGTCTGGATCTGGAGACAGTGTCTGGAGTCCGGGTCTGTAGTCATGGTCTGGAGTCGTGGTCTGGAGGAGTCAGGGTCTCGAGGAGTCAGGGCCTGGAGGAGTCGTGATCTGGAGGTGTCGGGATCTGGAGGAGTCAGGGTCTGGAGGAGTCGGTGTCTGGAGTGGGGATCTGGAGTCGACGTCTGGAGGAGTCTGGATATGGAGTCGTGCTCTGGAGTCGGGGTCTGGAGTCATGGTCTGGAGTCGGGATCTGGAGTCAGTGTCTGGAGGAGTCTGGATATGGAGTCGTGCTCTGGAGTCGGGGTCTGGAGTCGTGGTCTGGAGTCGGGATCTGGATCCGGGTCAGGAGTCGGGGTCTGGAGTCGGGGTCATGAGTCGGGGTCTGCAGTCGGGATCTGGAGTCGGGGCCTGGAGTCGGTGTATGGAGGAGTCTGGATCTGGTTTCGGGGTCTGACGTCGGGATATGGTATCGGGGTCTGGAGGTGGGTTCTGGAGGATTTGGTGTCTGGAGTTGGGTCTGGAGAAGTCGAGCTCAGGAATCGGGGACTGGAGTCTGGATCTGGAGACGGTGTCTGGAGTCAGGGTCTGTAGTCGGGGTCTGGAGTTGGGGTCTGGAGGAGACAGGGTCCGCAGGAGTCGGGATCTGGAGGCGTAGGGATCCGGAGAAGTTGGGGTCTGGAGGAGTCGGGGTCTGGAGTCGGGATCTAGAGTCGGGATCTGGAGTCGGGTTCTCGAGTCAGGGTCTGGAGTCGGGGTCTGGAGTCAACGTCTGGAGGTGTCGGGGCCTGGAGTCGGGAACTGTAGTCGGGTCCTGCAGTCGGGACCTGGAGTCGGGGCCTGGAGTCGGGGTGTGGAGTCGGGGTCTGGAGTCGGGCTCTGGAGTCGGGGTTTGGAGTAGTCTGGGTCTGGAGGAGTAGGTGTCTGGAGGAGTCGGGGTCTGGCGTCATCGGGGTCTGGACGAGTCGGGGGCAGGAGGAGTTGGGGTCTGGAGGAGTCGGGGTCAGGAGGACTCGGGGTCTGGTGGAGTTGGTGTCTGGAGGATTCGGTGTCTGGGGGAGTCGGGGTCTGGAGTCGGTGTCTGGAATCGGGGTCTGGAGGAATCGGTGTGGGAAGTCGGGGTCTGGATCGAGGTCAGGAGTCGGGGTATGGAGTCCGGTTGTGGAGTCGGGGTCTGGAGTTGGTTTTGGAGGAGTCGGGGTATGGAGGAGTAGGTTTCTGGAGGAGTCGGGGTCAGGAGTAGTCGGAGTCTGGAGGAGTTGGGGTCGGGAGGAGTCGGGATCTTGAGGAGTCGGGGTCTGGAGTCGGTGTCTGGAGTCGGGATTTGGAGGAATCGGTTTGGGAAGTCGGGGTCTGGATCCAGGTCAGGAGTCGGGGTCTGCTTTCGGGGTCTGTCGTCGGGCTCTGGAGTTGGGGTCTGGAGGAGTCGGGGTCTGGAGTCAGGGTTTGGAGTCGGGGTCTGGAGTCGGGGCCTGGAGGAACCGGCGTCAGGTGTCAGGGTCTGGATCTAGGTCAGGAGTCAGGGTCTGGAGGAGCTGGGGTCTGGAGTCGGGGTCTGCAGTCGGTGTCTGGAGCTGGGGTCTGGAGTCGGGGTCTGGAATCGGTGTTTGGAGTCAGGGTCTTGGTGTGTCGGGGTCTGCAGTCGGGGTCTGGAGTTTGTGGCTGGAGTCGGGGTCTGGAGTCGGGGTCTGGAGTCAGCGTCTGGAGTCGGAGCCTGGAATCGGCGTCTGGAGGAATCCGTGTAGGAAGTCGGGTCTGGATCCAGGTCAGGAGTTGGGGTCTGGACACAGGGTCTGGAGTCGGGGTCTGGTTTCGGGGTCTGTCGTTGGGCTCGCGTGTTGGGGTCTGGAGGTGGGTTCTGGAGGATTCAGGGTCTGAAGGAGTCGTGGTCTGGAGGTGTAGGCGTCTGGAGTCGGGGTCTGGACTCGCGATCTGACGGAATCGTTGTCGGGAGTCGGGGTCTGGAGGATTCGCGTTCTGCAGTCGGGTCTGGAGGAGTCGGGCTCAGGAGTCGGGGACTGGAGTCTGGATGTGGAGGCGGTGTCTGGAGTCCGGATCTGTAGTCAGGGTCTGGAGTCGGGGTCCGGTTGAGTCGGGGTCTCAAGGAGTCAGGGTCTGGAGGATTCATGATCTGGAGTTGTCGGGATCTGGAGGAGTCTGGGTCTGGAGGAGTCGGGGTCTGGAGTCAGGGTCTGGAGTCGGGGTCTGGAGTCGGGGTCTGGAGTCGGGGTCTGGAGTCGGGTTCTGGAGTCAGGGTCTGGTTTCGGGGTCTGGAGTCGGGGTCTGGAGCATTCGGAGTCTGGAGGAGTCGGGGTCTGGAGGAGTCGGGGTCTGGAGGAGTCGGGGTCTGGAGACGGGGTCTGGAGCCGGGGTATGGAGTCGGGGTCTGGACTCGCGATCTGGTGGAATCGGTGTCGGGAGTTAGGGCCTGGCGGAGTCTGTGTCTCGAGTCAGGTCTGGAGGATTCGGGCTCAGGAGTCGGTGACTGGAGACTGGATCTGGAGACGGTGTTTGGAGTCAGGGTCTGTAGTCGGTGTCTGGAGGAGACAGGGTCTGCAGGAGTCGGGATCTGGAGGCGTCGGGATCCGGAGGAGTCGGGGTCTGGAGGAGTCGGAGTCTGAGTTTGGGTCTGCAGTATGGGTCTGGAGTCGGGATCTGGAGTTGGGTTCTGGAGTCGGGGTCTGGAGTCAGGGTCTGGAGTCGGGGTCTGTAGTCGGGGTATGGAGTCAGGGTCCGGAGGAGTGGGGGCTGGGAGTCGGGGTCTGGAGTCGGGGTATGGAGTTGGGTTGTGGAGTTGGTGTCTGGAGTCGGTGTTTGGAGGAGTCAGGGTCTGGAGGAGTAGGTGTCTGGAGGAGTCAGGGTCAGGAGTAGTCGGAGTCTGGAGGACATGGGGTCAGGAGGAGTCGGGGTCTTGAGGAGTCGGGGTCTGGAGTCGGTGTCTGGAGTCGGGGTCTGGAGGAATCGGTGGGGGATGTCGGGGTCTGGATCCAGGTCAGGAGTCGGGGTCTGCATTCGGGGTCTGTCGTCGGGCTCTGGAGAAGGGGTCTGGAGGAGTCGGGGTCTGGAGTCAGGATTTGGAGTCGGGGTCTGGAGTCGGGGTCTGGAGGAACCGGCGTCAGGTGTCGGGGTCTGGATCTAGGTCAGGAGTCGGGGTCTGGAGGAGCCGGGGTCTGGAGTCGGGGTCTGCAGTCGGTGTCTGGAGCTGGGGTCTGGAGTCGGGGTCTGGAATCGGGGTTTGGAGTCAGGGTCTTGGTGTGTCGGGGTCTGCAGTCACATTCTGGAGTTGGTGTCTGGAGTCGGGGTCTGCAGTCGGGGTCTGGAGTCGGGTTCTGGAGTCCATGTCTGGAGGAATCGTTGTCAGCTATCGGGGTCTGGATGTAGGTCAGGAGTCGGGGTCTGGACACAGGGTCTGGAGTCGGGGTCTGGTTTCGGGGTCTGTCGTTGGGCTCGGGTGTTGGGGTCTGGAGGCGGGGTCTGGAGGATTCAGGTTCTGAAGGAGTCGTGGTCTGGAGGTGTAGGCATCTGGAGTCGGGGTCTGGACTCGCGATCTGGCGGAATCGGTGTCGGGAGTTGGGGTCTGGAGGATTCGTGTTCTGGAGTCGGGTCTGGAGGAGTCAGGCTCAGGAGTCGGGGACTGGGGTCTGGATCTGGAGATGGTGTCTGGAGTCCGGATCTGTAGTCGGCGTCTGGAGTCGGGGACTGGAGGAGTCGGGGTCTCGAGGAGTCAGGGTCTGGAGGAGTCGTGATCTGGAGTTGTCGGGATCTGGAGGAGTCAGGGTCTGGAGGAGTCGGGGTCTGGAGTCGGGGTCTGGAGTCGGGTTCTGGAGTCGGGGTCTGGAGTCGGGGTCTGGAGTCGGGGTCTGGAGGAGTCGGCATCTGCAGGAGTCAGGGTCTGGAGGAGTCAGGGTCTGGAGTCGGGATCTGAAGGAATCTGTGTCGTTTGTCGGGGTATGGATCTGGGTCTGGAGTCGGACTCTGGTGGAGTCGGGGTCTGGAGTCGGGGCCTGGAGTCGGTGTATGGAGGAGTCTGGATCTGGAGTCAGGGTCTGGAGTCGGTGTCTGGAGGCAGGGTCTGGAGGAATCGGTGTGGGAAGTCGGGATCTGGGTCCAGGTCAGGAGTCGGCGTCTGGTTTTGGGGTCTGTCGCAGGGTTCTGGAGTTTGGGTCTGGAGGAGTCGGGGTCTGGAGTCAGGGTCTGGAGTCGGGGTCTGGAGTCGGGGTCTGGAGGAATCGGCGTCAGGTGTCGGGGTCTGGATCTAGGTGAGGAGTCGGGGTCTGGAGGAGCCGGGGTCTGGGGTCGGTGTCTGCAGTCGGTGTCTGGTGCGGGGTTCTGGAGTCAGAGTCTGGAATTGGGGTCTGGAATCGGGGTCTGGAGACGGGGTCTAGAGTCGGGCTCTGGGTGTGTCGGGGTCTGCAGTCGGGGTCTGGAGTCGGGCTCTGGAGTCGGTGTCTGGAGGAGTCTGGATCTGGTGTCGGGGTCTGGAGACGGGGTCTGGAGTCGGGGTCTGGAGTTTGCGTCTGGAGTCGGGGTCTTGAGAAATCAGTGCTCTGAGTCGGGATCTGAATCCGGGTCAGGAATCGGGGTCTGGTTTCGGGGTCTGTCGTCGGAATCTGGTGTCGGGGTCTGGAGGCGGGGTCTGGAGGATTCAGGGTCTGAAGGAGTCGTGGTCTGGATGTGTCGGGGTCTGGAGTAGGGGTCTGGACTCGTGATCTGGCGGAATCGGTGTCGGGAGTCGGGGTCTGGTGGATTCGGGGTCTGGAGTCGGGTCTGGAGGAGTCGGGCTCAGGAGTCGGGGACTGGAGTCTGGATCTGGAGACGGTGTCTGGAGTCAGGGTCTGTAGTCGGGGTCTGGAGGAGACAGGGTCTGGAGTCGGGGTCTGGAGTCGGGATCTGGAGTCGAGATCTGGATTCGGGGTCTGGAGACGGGGTCTGAAGTCGGGGTCTGGTGTCGGTGTCTGGCGTCGGGGTCTGGGGGTGTCGGGGCCTGTAGTCGGGGCCTGCAGTCGGGGCCTGCAGTCGGGGCCTGGAGTGGGGGTCTGGAGTCGGGGTCTGGAGGAATCGGTGTCGGGAGTCGGGGTCTGGAGTCGGGTTATGACGCCTGGGAGTGGAGATGGGGTGTGGAGGGGATGGGGTCTGGAGTCAGGGTCTAGAGGAGTTGGGGCCGGGAGTCGGGGTCTGGAGTCAGGGTGGGGAGTCGGGGACTGGAGTTGGTGTCTGGAGTCAGGGTTTGGGGTAGTCTAGGTCTGGAGGAGTAGGTGTCTGGAGGAGTCGGAGTCTGGCATTGTCAGGGTCTGGATGAGTCGGGGGCAGGAGGAGTCGGGGTCTGGATTCGGGGTCTGGAGGAGTCGGGGTCTTGAGTTGGGGTCTGGAGGAATCGGTGTCAGATGTCGGGGTCTGGATCTAGGTCAGGAGTCGGGGTCTGGAGGAGCCGGGGTCTGGAGTCGTGGTCTGCAGTAGGTGTCTGGAGCTGGGGTCTGGAGTCGGGGTATGGAATCGGGGTCTGGAGTCGGGGTCTGGAGACGGGGTCTAGAGTCGGGCTTTGGGTGTGTCGGGGTCTGCAGTCGGGGTCTGGAGTCGGGGTCTGGCGTCAGTGTCTGGAGGAATCTGGACCTGGAGTCAGGGTCTGGAGAAGGGGTCTGGAGTCGGGGTCTGGAGTCGGGGACTGGAGAAATCGGTGTTCTGAGTCGGGATCTGGATCCGGGTCAGGAATTGGGGTCTGGTTTCGGGGTCTGTCGTCGGGCTCTGGTGTCGGGGTCTGGACTCGCGATCTGGCGGAATCGGTGTTGGGAGTCGGGGTCTGGAGGATTTGGTGTCTGGAGTCAGGTCTGGAGGAATCGGGCTCAGGAGTCGGGGACTGGAGTCTGGATCTGGAGACGGGGTCTGGAGTCAGGGTCTGTAGTCGGGGTCTGGAGTTGGGGTCTGGAGGAGACAGGGTCTGCAGGAGTTGTGATCTGGAGGCGTCAGGATCTGGAGGATTCAGGGTCTGAAGGAGTCATGGTCTGCAGGTGTCGGGGTCTGCAGTCGGGGTCCGGATCTAGGTCAGGAATCGGGGTCTGGAGGAGCCGGGGTCTGGAGTCGTGGTCTGCAGTCGGTGTCTGGAGCTGGGGTCTGGAGTCGGGGCATGGAATCGGGGCCTGGAGTCGGGGTGTGGAGGCGGGGTCTAGAGTCGGGCTCTGGGTGTGTTGGGGTCTGCAGTCAGGGTCTGGAGTAGGGGTCTGGAGTCGGTGTCTGGAGGAGTCTGGACCTGGAGTCAGGGTCTGGAGACGGGGTCTGGAGTCAGGGTCTGGAGTCGGGGTCTGGAGGATTTGGTGTCTGGAGTCGGGCCTGGAGGAGACGGGCTCAGGAGTCGGGGACTGGAGTCTGGATCTGGAGATTGTATCTGGAGTCAGGGTCTGTAGTCGGGGTCTGGAGTTGGGGTCTGGAGGAGACAGGGTCTGCAGGAGTCGGGATCTGGAGGTGTCGGGATCTGGAGGAGTCGGGGTCTGGAGGAGTCGGGGTCTGGAGTCGGTTTCTGGAGTCGGGGTCTGGAGTCGGGGTCTGGAGGTGTCGGGGCCTGTAGTCGGGGCCTGTAGTCGGGTCCTGCAGTCGGGTCCTGCAGTCGGGTCCTGCAGTCAGGACCTGCAGTCGGGTCCTGGAGTCGGGGACTGGAGTCGCGGTATGGAGTCGGGTTGTGGAGTCGGGGTCTGGAGTCGGAGTTTGGAGGAGTCAGGGTCTGGAGGAGTAGGTGTCTGGAGGAGCCGGGGTCAGGAGTAGTTGGAGTCTGGAGGACTTGGGGTCAGGAGGAGTCGGGGTCTTGAGGAGTCAGGGTCTGGAGTCAGTGTCGGAGTCGGGGTCTGGAGGAATCGGTGTGGGAAGTCGGGGTCTGGATCCAGGTCAGGAGTCGCGGTCTGCTTTCGGGGTCTGTCGTCGGGCTCTGGAGTTGGGGTCTGGAGGAGTCGGCGTCTGGAGTCAGTGTTTGGAGTCGGGGTCTGGAGTCGTGGTCTGGAGGAACCAGTGTCAGGTGTCGGGGTCTGGATCTAGGTCAGGTGTCGGGGTCTGGTGGAGCCGGGGTCTGGAGTCGGGGTCTGCAGTCGGTGTCTGGAGCTGGGGTCTGGAGTCGGGGTCTGGAATCATAGTTTGGAGTCAGGGTCTTGGTGTGTCGGGGTCTGCAGTTGGAGTCTGGAGTCGGTGTCTGGAGTCGGTGTCTGGATTCGGGGTCTGGAGTCAGCATCTGGTGTCGAAGCCTGGAGTCGGCGTCTGGAGGAATCCGTGTAGGAAGTCGGGTCTGGATCCAGGTCAGGAGTCAGGGTCTGGTTTCCGGGTCTGCCGTCGGGCTCTGGTGTCGGGGTCTGGAGGATTCAGGGTCTGAAGGAGTCGTGGTCTGAAGGTGTCGGGGTCTGCAGTCGGGGACTGCAGTCGGCTTCTGGAGTCCATGTCTGGAGGAATCGTTGTCAGCTATCGGGGTCTGGATCTAGGTCAGGAGTCGGGGTCTGGACACAGGGTCTGGAGTCGGGGTCTGGTTTTGGGGTCTGTCGTCGGGCTCGGGTGTTGGGGTCTGGAGGCGGTGTCTGGAGGATTCAGGGTCTGAAGGAGTCGTGGTCTGGAGGTGTAGGCGTCTGGAGTCGGGGTCTGGACTCGCGATCTGGCAGAATCGGTGTCGGGAGTCGGGGTCTGCAGGATTCGCGTTCTGGAGTCGGGTCTGGAGGAGTCAGGCTCAGGAGTCGGGGACTGGAGTCTGGATGTGGAGACGGTGTCTGGAGTCCGGATCTGTAGTCGGGGTCTGGAGTCAGGTTCTGGAGGAGTCGGGGTCTCGAGGAGTCAGGGTCTGGAGGAGTCGTGATCTGGAGTTGTCGGGATCTGGAGGAGACAGGGTCTGGAAGAGTCGGGGTCTGGAGTCGGGTCTGGAGTCGCGGTCCGGAGTCGGGTTCTGGAGTCAGGGTCTGGAGTCGTGGTCTGGAGTCGGGGTCTGGAGCATTCGGAGTCTGGAGTAGTCGGGGTCTGGAGGATTCGGGGTCTGGAGAAGTCGGGGTCTGGAGGAGTCGGGGTCTGGAGTCGGGGTCTGGAGTTGGGGTCTTGTATCGGGGTCTGGAGGAGTGGCCTGGAGTCGGGACCTGGAGTCAGTTTCTGGAGGAGTCTGGATCTGGAGTTGTGGACTGGAGACGGGGTCTGGAGTCGGGGTCTGGAGTCGGGGTCTGGAGGATTCAGGTTCTGAAGGAGTCGTGGTCTGGAGGTGTAGGCATCTGGAGTCGGGGTCTGGACTCGCGATCTGGCGGAATCGGTGTCGGGAGTTGGGGTCTGGAGGATTCGTGTTCTGGAGTCGGGTCTGGAGGAGTCAGGCTCAGGAGTCGGGGACTGGGGTCTGGATCTGGAGATGGTGTCTGGAGTCCGGATCTGTAGTCGGCGTCTGGAGTCGGGGACTGGAGGAGTCGGGGTCTCGAGGAGTCAGGGTCTGGAGGAGTCGTGATCTGGAGTTGTCGGGATCTGGAGGAGTCAGGGTCTGGAGGAGTCGGGGTCTGGAGTCGGGGTCTGGAGTCGGGTTCTGGAGTCGGGGTCTGGAGTCGGGGTCTGGAGTCGGGGTCTGGAGGAGTCGGCATCTGCAGGAGTCAGGGTCTGGAGGAGTCAGGGTCTGGAGTCGGGATCTGAAGGAATCTGTGTCGTTTGTCGGGGTATGGATCTGGGTCTGGAGTCGGACTCTGGTGGAGTCGGGGTCTGGAGTCGGGGCCTGGAGTCGGTGTATGGAGGAGTCTGGATCTGGAGTCAGGGTCTGGAGTCGGTGTCTGGAGGCAGGGTCTGGAGGAATCGGTGTGGGAAGTCGGGATCTGGGTCCAGGTCAGGAGTCGGCGTCTGGTTTTGGGGTCTGTCGCAGGGTTCTGGAGTTTGGGTCTGGAGGAGTCGGGGTCTGGAGTCAGGGTCTGGAGTCGGGGTCTGGAGTCGGGGTCTGGAGGAATCGGCGTCAGGTGTCGGGGTCTGGATCTAGGTGAGGAGTCGGGGTCTGGAGGAGCCGGGGTCTGGGGTCGGTGTCTGCAGTCGGTGTCTGGTGCGGGGTTCTGGAGTCAGAGTCTGGAATTGGGGTCTGGAATCGGGGTCTGGAGACGGGGTCTAGAGTCGGGCTCTGGGTGTGTCGGGGTCTGCAGTCGGGGTCTGGAGTCGGGCTCTGGAGTCGGTGTCTGGAGGAGTCTGGATCTGGTGTCGGGGTCTGGAGACGGGGTCTGGAGTCGGGGTCTGGAGTTTGCGTCTGGAGTCGGGGTCTTGAGAAATCAGTGCTCTGAGTCGGGATCTGAATCCGGGTCAGGAATCGGGGTCTGGTTTCGGGGTCTGTCGTCGGAATCTGGTGTCGGGGTCTGGAGGCGGGGTCTGGAGGATTCAGGGTCTGAAGGAGTCGTGGTCTGGATGTGTCGGGGTCTGGAGTAGGGGTCTGGACTCGTGATCTGGCGGAATCGGTGTCGGGAGTCGGGGTCTGGTGGATTCGGGGTCTGGAGTCGGGTCTGGAGGAGTCGGGCTCAGGAGTCGGGGACTGGAGTCTGGATCTGGAGACGGTGTCTGGAGTCAGGGTCTGTAGTCGGGGTCTGGAGGAGACAGGGTCTGGAGTCGGGGTCTGGAGTCGGGATCTGGAGTCGAGATCTGGATTCGGGGTCTGGAGACGGGGTCTGAAGTCGGGGTCTGGTGTCGGTGTCTGGCGTCGGGGTCTGGGGGTGTCGGGGCCTGTAGTCGGGGCCTGCAGTCGGGGCCTGCAGTCGGGGCCTGGAGTGGGGGTCTGGAGTCGGGGTCTGGAGGAATCGGTGTCGGGAGTCGGGGTCTGGAGTCGGGTTATGACGCCTGGGAGTGGAGATGGGGTGTGGAGGGGATGGGGTCTGGAGTCAGGGTCTAGAGGAGTTGGGGCCGGGAGTCGGGGTCTGGAGTCAGGGTGGGGAGTCGGGGACTGGAGTTGGTGTCTGGAGTCAGGGTTTGGGGTAGTCTAGGTCTGGAGGAGTAGGTGTCTGGAGGAGTCGGAGTCTGGCATTGTCAGGGTCTGGATGAGTCGGGGGCAGGAGGAGTCGGGGTCTGGATTCGGGGTCTGGAGGAGTCGGGGTCTTGAGTTGGGGTCTGGAGGAATCGGTGTCAGATGTCGGGGTCTGGATCTAGGTCAGGAGTCGGGGTCTGGAGGAGCCGGGGTCTGGAGTCGTGGTCTGCAGTAGGTGTCTGGAGCTGGGGTCTGGAGTCGGGGTATGGAATCGGGGTCTGGAGTCGGGGTCTGGAGACGGGGTCTAGAGTCGGGCTTTGGGTGTGTCGGGGTCTGCAGTCGGGGTCTGGAGTCGGGGTCTGGCGTCAGTGTCTGGAGGAATCTGGACCTGGAGTCAGGGTCTGGAGAAGGGGTCTGGAGTCGGGGTCTGGAGTCGGGGACTGGAGAAATCGGTGTTCTGAGTCGGGATCTGGATCCGGGTCAGGAATTGGGGTCTGGTTTCGGGGTCTGTCGTCGGGCTCTGGTGTCGGGGTCTGGACTCGCGATCTGGCGGAATCGGTGTTGGGAGTCGGGGTCTGGAGGATTTGGTGTCTGGAGTCAGGTCTGGAGGAATCGGGCTCAGGAGTCGGGGACTGGAGTCTGGATCTGGAGACGGGGTCTGGAGTCAGGGTCTGTAGTCGGGGTCTGGAGTTGGGGTCTGGAGGAGACAGGGTCTGCAGGAGTTGTGATCTGGAGGCGTCAGGATCTGGAGGATTCAGGGTCTGAAGGAGTCATGGTCTGCAGGTGTCGGGGTCTGCAGTCGGGGTCCGGATCTAGGTCAGGAATCGGGGTCTGGAGGAGCCGGGGTCTGGAGTCGTGGTCTGCAGTCGGTGTCTGGAGCTGGGGTCTGGAGTCGGGGCATGGAATCGGGGCCTGGAGTCGGGGTGTGGAGGCGGGGTCTAGAGTCGGGCTCTGGGTGTGTTGGGGTCTGCAGTCAGGGTCTGGAGTAGGGGTCTGGAGTCGGTGTCTGGAGGAGTCTGGACCTGGAGTCAGGGTCTGGAGACGGGGTCTGGAGTCAGGGTCTGGAGTCGGGGTCTGGAGGATTTGGTGTCTGGAGTCGGGCCTGGAGGAGACGGGCTCAGGAGTCGGGGACTGGAGTCTGGATCTGGAGATTGTATCTGGAGTCAGGGTCTGTAGTCGGGGTCTGGAGTTGGGGTCTGGAGGAGACAGGGTCTGCAGGAGTCGGGATCTGGAGGTGTCGGGATCTGGAGGAGTCGGGGTCTGGAGGAGTCGGGGTCTGGAGTCGGTTTCTGGAGTCGGGGTCTGGAGTCGGGGTCTGGAGGTGTCGGGGCCTGTAGTCGGGGCCTGTAGTCGGGTCCTGCAGTCGGGTCCTGCAGTCGGGTCCTGCAGTCAGGACCTGCAGTCGGGTCCTGGAGTCGGGGACTGGAGTCGCGGTATGGAGTCGGGTTGTGGAGTCGGGGTCTGGAGTCGGAGTTTGGAGGAGTCAGGGTCTGGAGGAGTAGGTGTCTGGAGGAGCCGGGGTCAGGAGTAGTTGGAGTCTGGAGGACTTGGGGTCAGGAGGAGTCGGGGTCTTGAGGAGTCAGGGTCTGGAGTCAGTGTCGGAGTCGGGGTCTGGAGGAATCGGTGTGGGAAGTCGGGGTCTGGATCCAGGTCAGGAGTCGCGGTCTGCTTTCGGGGTCTGTCGTCGGGCTCTGGAGTTGGGGTCTGGAGGAGTCGGCGTCTGGAGTCAGTGTTTGGAGTCGGGGTCTGGAGTCGTGGTCTGGAGGAACCAGTGTCAGGTGTCGGGGTCTGGATCTAGGTCAGGTGTCGGGGTCTGGTGGAGCCGGGGTCTGGAGTCGGGGTCTGCAGTCGGTGTCTGGAGCTGGGGTCTGGAGTCGGGGTCTGGAATCATAGTTTGGAGTCAGGGTCTTGGTGTGTCGGGGTCTGCAGTTGGAGTCTGGAGTCGGTGTCTGGAGTCGGTGTCTGGATTCGGGGTCTGGAGTCAGCATCTGGTGTCGAAGCCTGGAGTCGGCGTCTGGAGGAATCCGTGTAGGAAGTCGGGTCTGGATCCAGGTCAGGAGTCAGGGTCTGGTTTCCGGGTCTGCCGTCGGGCTCTGGTGTCGGGGTCTGGAGGATTCAGGGTCTGAAGGAGTCGTGGTCTGAAGGTGTCGGGGTCTGCAGTCGGGGACTGCAGTCGGCTTCTGGAGTCCATGTCTGGAGGAATCGTTGTCAGCTATCGGGGTCTGGATCTAGGTCAGGAGTCGGGGTCTGGACACAGGGTCTGGAGTCGGGGTCTGGTTTTGGGGTCTGTCGTCGGGCTCGGGTGTTGGGGTCTGGAGGCGGTGTCTGGAGGATTCAGGGTCTGAAGGAGTCGTGGTCTGGAGGTGTAGGCGTCTGGAGTCGGGGTCTGGACTCGCGATCTGGCAGAATCGGTGTCGGGAGTCGGGGTCTGCAGGATTCGCGTTCTGGAGTCGGGTCTGGAGGAGTCAGGCTCAGGAGTCGGGGACTGGAGTCTGGATGTGGAGACGGTGTCTGGAGTCCGGATCTGTAGTCGGGGTCTGGAGTCAGGTTCTGGAGGAGTCGGGGTCTCGAGGAGTCAGGGTCTGGAGGAGTCGTGATCTGGAGTTGTCGGGATCTGGAGGAGACAGGGTCTGGAAGAGTCGGGGTCTGGAGTCGGGTCTGGAGTCGCGGTCCGGAGTCGGGTTCTGGAGTCAGGGTCTGGAGTCGTGGTCTGGAGTCGGGGTCTGGAGCATTCGGAGTCTGGAGTAGTCGGGGTCTGGAGGATTCGGGGTCTGGAGAAGTCGGGGTCTGGAGGAGTCGGGGTCTGGAGTCGGGGTCTGGAGTTGGGGTCTTGTATCGGGGTCTGGAGGAGTGGCCTGGAGTCGGGACCTGGAGTCAGTTTCTGGAGGAGTCTGGATCTGGAGTTGTGGACTGGAGACGGGGTCTGGAGTCGGGGTCTGGAGTCGGGGTCTGGAATCGGGGTCTGGAAGCGGGGTCTGGAGTCGGGGACTGGAGAAATCGGTGTTCTGAGTCAGGATCTGGATCCTGGTCAGGAGTCGGGGTCTTGATTTGGGGTCTGCTGTCAGGATCTGGAGTCGGGGCCTGGAGTCGGTGTATGGAGGAGTCTGGATCTGGAGTCAGGGTCTGGAGTCGGTGTCTGGAGGCAGGGTCTGGAGGAATCGGTGTGGGAAGTCGGAGTCTGGGTCCAGGTCAGGAGTCGGGGTCTTGTTTCGGGGTCTGTCGCAGGGCTCTGGAGTTTGGGTCTGGAGGAGTCGGGGTCTGGAGTCAGGGTCTGGAGTCAGGGTTTGAAGTCGGGGTCTGGAGGAATCGGCGTCAGGTGTCGGGGTCTGGATCTAGGTGAGGAGTCGGGGTCTGGAGGAGCCGGGGTCTGGAGTCGGGGGCTGGATTCGGGCTCTGGGTGTGTCGGGGTCTGCAGTCGGGGTCTGGAGTCGGGCTCTGGAGTCGGTGTCTGGCGGAGTCTGGACCTGGTGTCGGGGTCTGGAGACGGGGTCTGGAGTCGGGGTCTGGAGTCGGGGTCTGGAATTTGTGTCTGGAGTCGGGGTCTTGAGAAATCGGTGTTCTGAGTCGGGATCTGTATACGGGTCAGGAATCGGGGTCTGGTTTTGGGGTCTGTCGTCGGGATCTGGTGTCGGTGTCTGGAGTCGGGGTCTGGACTCGCGATCTGGCGGAATAAGTGTCAGGAGTCGGGGTCTGGTGGATTCGGGTTCTGGAGTCGGGTCTGCAGTAGTCGGGCTCAGGAGTTGGGGACTGGAGACTGGATCTGGAGACAGTGTCTGGAGTCAGGGTCTGTAGTCGGGGTCTGGAGGAGACAGGGTCTGGAGTCGGGGTCTGGAGTCAGGGACTGGAGTCTGGATCTGGAGTCGGGATCTGCATTCCGGGACTGGAGTCGGTGTCTGAAGTCGGGGTCTGGAGTCGGGGTCTGGAGTCGGGGTCTGGAGGTGTCGGGGCCTGTAGTCGGGGCCTGCAGTCGGGGCCTGCAGTCGGGGCCTGGAGTGGGGGTCTGGAGTCGGGGTCTGGAGTCGGAGTCTGGAGGAGTCGGGGTCTTGAGTCGGGGTCTGGAGGAATCGGTGTCAGGTGTCAGGGTTTGGATCTAGGTCAGGAGTCGGGGTCTGGAGGAGCCGGGGTCTGGAGTCGTGGTCTGCAGTAGGTGTCTGGAGCTGGGGTCTGGAGTCGGGGTATGGAGACGGGTCTTGAGTCGGGCTCTGGGTGTGTTGGGGTCTGCAGTCGGGGTCAGGAGTCGGGGTCTGGCGTCGGTGTCTGGAGGAATCTGGACCTCGAGTCAGGGTCTGGAGACGGGGTCTGGAGTCGGGATCTGGAGTCGGAGTCTGGAGTCGGGGTCTGGAGTTGGGGTCTGGAGAAATCGGTGTTCTGAGTCGGGATCTGGATCCGGGTCAGGAATTGGGGTCTGGTTTCGGGGTCTGTCGTCGGGCTCTGGTGTCGGCATCTGGAGGCGGGGTCTCGAGCTTTCAGGGTCTGAAGGAGTCGTGGTCTGGAGGTGTCGGGGTCTGGTGTCGGGGTCTGGACTCGCGATCTGGCGGAATCGGTGTTGGGAGTCGGGGTCTGGAGGATTTGGTGTCTGGAGTCGGGTCTGGAGGAGTCGGGCTCAGGAGTCGGGGACTGGAGTCTGGATCTGGAGACGGTGTCTGGAGTCAGGGTCTGTAGTCAGGGTCTGGAGTTGGGGTCTGGAGGAGACAGGGTCTGGAGGAGTCAGGATCTGGAGGCGTCGGGATCTGGAGGATTCAGGGTCTGCAGGAGTCGTGGTCTGCAGGTGTCGGGGTCTGCAGTCGGGGTCTGGATCTAGGTCAGGAATCGGGGTCTGGAGGAGCCGGGGTCTGGAGTCGTGGTCTGCAGTCGGTGTCTGGAGCTGGGGTCTGGAGTCGGGGTATGGAATCGGGGCCAGGAGTCGGGGTGTGGAGGCGGGGTCTAGAGTCGGGCTCTGGGTGTGTTGGGGTCTACAGTCGGGGTCTGGAGTCGGGGTCTGGAGTCGGTGTCTGGAGGAGTCTGGATGTGGAGTCAGGGTCTGACGACGGGGTCTGGAGTCAGGGTCTGGAGTCGGGGTCTGGAGGAGTTGGCGTCTGGAGGCGGGTCTGGAGGAGTCGGGCTCAGGAGTCGGGGACTGGAGTCTGGATCTGGAGACAGTATCTGGAGTCAGGGTCTGTAGTCGGGGTCTGGAGGTGGGATCTGGAGGAGACAGGGTCTGCAGGAGTCAGGATCTGGAGGCGTCGGGATCTGGAGGAGTCGGGGTCTGGAGGAGTCGGGGTCTGGAGTCGGAGTCTGGAGTCGGGGTCTGGAGTTGGGGTCTGGAGTCGGGATCTGGAGTTGAGTTCTGGAGTCGGGGTCTGGAGTCGGGGTCTGGAGTCGGGGACTGTAGTCGGGGCCTGCAGTCAGGACCTGCAGTCAGGGCCTGGAGTCGGGGTCTGGAGGAATCGGTGTGGGAATTCGGGGTCTGGATCCAGGCCAGGAGTCGGGGTCTGATTTCAGGGTCTGTCGTCGGGCTCTGGAGTTGGGGTCTGGAGGATTCGGTGTCTGGAGTCAAGGTTTGGAGCTGGGGTCTGGAGTTGGGGTCTGGAGGCACCGGCATCAGGTGTCGGGGTCTGGATCTAGGTCAGGAGTCGGGGTCTGGAGGAGCCGGGGTCTGGAGTCGGGGTCTGCAGTCGGTGTCTGGAGCTGGGGTCTGGATTCGGGGTCTGAAATCGGGGTTTGGAGTCAGGGTCTTGGTGTGTCGGGGTCTGCAGTCGGGGTCTGGAGTCGGGGTCTGGAGTCGGGGTCTGGAGCTGGGGTCTGGATTCGGGGTCTGGAATCGGGGTTTGGAGTCAGGGTCTTGGTGTGTCGGGGTCTGCAGTCGGGGTCTGGAGTCGGGGTCTGGAGTCGGGGTCTGGAGTCGGGGTCTGGAGTCAGCGTCTGGAGTCAGCGTCTGGAGTCGGAGCCTGGAGTCGGCATCTGGAGGAGTCTGGATCTGGAGTCAGGGTCTTGAGTCGAGGTCTGGTGTCGGGTTCTGGAGTCCATGTCTGGAGCAATCGTTGTCAGCTATTGGGGTCTGGATCTTGGTCAGGAGCCGGGGTCTGGACACTGGGTCTGGAGTCGGGTTCTGGTTTCGGGGTCTGTCGTCGGGCTCTGGTGTCGGGGTCTGGAGGCGGGGTCTGGAGGATTCAGGGTCTGAAGGAGTCGTGGTCTGGATGTGTCGGGGTCTGGAGTCGGGGTCTGCAGTCAGTGTCTGGAGCTAGGGTCTGGAGTCAGGGTCTGGATTCGGGGTCTGGAGTCGGGGTCTGGAGACGGGGTCTAGAGTCGGGCTCTGGGTGTGTCGGGGTCTGCAGTTGGGGTCTGGAGTCGGGCTCTGGAGTCAGTGTCTGGAGGAGTCTGGAACTGGTGTCGGGGTCTGGAGGCACGGTCTGGAGTCGGGGTCTGGAGAAATCGGTGTTCGGAGTCGGGATCTGGATCCGGGTCAGGAATCGGGGTCTGTCGTTGGGCTCTGGTGTCGGGGTCTGGAGGTGGGGTCTGGAGGATTCAGGGTCTGAAGGAGTCGTGGTCTGGATGTGTCGGGGTCTGCAGTCGGTGTCTGGAGCTGGGGTCTGGAGTCAGGGTCTGGAATCGGGGTCTGGAGTCGGGGTCTGGAGACGGTGTCTAGAGTCGGGCTCTGGCTGTGTCAGGGTCTGCAGTCGGGGCCTGGAGTCGGGGTCTGGCGTCGGTGTCTGGAGGAGTCTGGACCTGGAGTCAGGGTCTGGAGACGGGGTCTGGAAACGGGGTCTGGAGTCGGGTTGTGGAGTCGGGGTCTGGAGTCGGTGTTTGGAGGAGTCCGGGTCTGGAGGAGTAGGTGTCTGGAGGAGTTGGGGTCTGGTATCGTCGGGGTCTGGATGAGTCAGGGGCAGGAGGAGTCGGAGTCTGGAGTCGGGGTCTGGAGGAGTCGGGGTCTGGAGTCGGAGT